>NW_008619048.1:511-25383 GCF_000691845.1 Merops nubicus | reverse complement strand
AGCCACCACCCCCTCCAAACCAGTACACCTCCCATAAAAGGCAGCCTTTCTTAGAAAAGCACCTTTCAAAGGATCATTATTTGGATTCCCACATCCTCAAAACCTTAAAACTGGGGTTATATTTTGGCTGCCGATGTCCTTATCAATGGATCAAGCTGACACCCAGCCCCAGTAGAACAATACCTCTTCTGTGCTGATGTCGAAGCTTTCCAGGAATGAAAGAATTCTATGTATGGTGCCTACTGCCCAGAAGGCATAAATTCCTCCCCAGAACCAATGTTCTTCCAAATAAAGGCAAGAATCTGTGGCAGGCCAGGAGACAGCAACAGTGGTGGGGTAACAAAAATGCATTTTTTTGTGCAGGTGTGCAGAAACTGCTGCTCATTTCACTGACAGATCCTTGCTGTGCAGTGTTCCTGGAGCTCACAAAGCTAGGAAAATGTGAGGTGGACTCTTTGGTAGTGGTGTGCCTGTAAGTATGTGGAGAAACCAAGCCTGAATACCACAATAAATAAGAGAAAGCTAATTAAATATGAATACTGCTTTTCAAAATACTCTGCTCTGTTCCTGCACATGTAGAAGTAATATGTTTCTAACCTTGTAACTTAACTACATCATAAAAAAGCAAGCAGGCAAAGAAAAATGATAGTAAAAATTGTAACACATCATCCTGTGACTGTCTCTGAAAGCTAAAAGCTTTAAATATTAGGGAATTTAACAAAAAAGTTGATTTCAGGTAATTAACAAAAACAACAAGGTATTGTCCATTTATAGAATTCATCATGTCTGTTGACCCACAATATTTTCTGTTCAGACATCAGTTAGTTATTCTGAGTCTGTCATCTATTTGAACCTCGCTTCAGGGCAAGTAATGGCTTAAAACTCTAAATTTACAGTTTTAAAACAGCAGCATAAATGCCACATTACCATGTAATGACATGTTGTTGTCCAAAGAACAGCACAAAATTCTCAAATCTAAAGCCTCACATTTGTTGTCCGTTGAAGTATAACACAACCTAGCTATGGAGAGTTACCACGAGACTTCAGTAATGATCTGGAGCAAGCAAAAAGCTGCTATAAAGCTATATTAACTACACAGCTGTTTCACACAGTAGAGAGAGTCTTCAGTAGATATTTAGAAAAGGCTGTGTTTTACTAATATTTGTTGAGATGGGAGAAACATCTGATATTCAGAAATGAAGGTTCTAGCTGAAAACAATCTTTTAATTCACTTTCATTATTTGAAATTGTTCTTGACTCTTCTTCCTGACTTGGTCTAGGCTTGCTGAAGAAATATTTTTTTAAAAAGACCAGGAAAACTTTCTGCTATTTTTACTATGACCCTTGTCTTATAAATTCAAAATTTAACTGATTTCTCTTGCCCACTTTCTAGACAAAAAGTATCTTTGCTGTGCGGCCATTTATCACCGTTTGTGGTCACTTGTCTGAATTAAATCTTTGGATTACACTTGGTCATTACAGAAGGAAAATATATTGTGCTTCTTACTACCAGATGAATTTAAGTTTTTGACAAACCAGCTGAGAGCCATGTAACAATAAAGTAATCAGAAACTAACCCTGTTTTTAAATGTAGAATCATAGAATGTCAGGGCTGGAAGGGACCTCCAAAGGCCATCTAGTCCAACCCCCCTGCAGGGACATCTCCAACTAGATCAAGCTACTCAGAGCTTCATCCAGCCTGATCTTGAATGTCTCCAGGGATGGGGCCTCCACCACCTGTCTGGGCAACCTATTCCAGTGGTCTGTCACCCTCAGACTGAAGAACTTTTTCCTAACGTCTAACCTAAATCTCCCCTTTTCTAGCTTAAAGCCATTACCCCTTGTCCTGTCACTACAAACCCTCGTGAACAGTCCCTCCCCTGCTTTCTTGTAGTCCCCTTGAGGTACTGGAAGGTTGCTATAAGGTCCCTCCAGAGCCTCCTCTTCTCCAGGCTGAACAACCCCAACTCCCTCAGCCTGTCCTTGTAGGAGACGGGCTCCAGCCCTCTAATTACTTTTGTGGCTCTCTGCTGAACATGCTCCAACAGTTCCATGTCCTTCTTGTGCTGGGGGCTCCAGAGCTGGACACAGGACTCCAGGTGAGGTCTCACCAGGGCAGAGTAGAGCAGCAGGATCACCTCTCTCCATCTGCTGACCACACTTCTTTTGATGCATCCCAGGATGTGATTGGCCTTCTGGGCTGCTGCTGCACATTGATGGATCATGTCCAGCTTCTGATTTAATAGTACCCCGAAGTCTTTTTCCAGTGGACTGCTTTCTAACACGTCCTCTCCCAGCCTGTACTGGTAATGTAGGTTGCCCCTTCCCAGATGCAGGACCCTGCCCTTGGTCTTGTTGAACCTCATGAGGTTCACCAGAGCCCACCAGGTCTCCAGGCCTGTCCAGGTCCCTCTGGATGGGCTCCCATCCCTCTGGCATGTCAACTGCACCACCCAGCTTAGTATAGAGGGTGCACTCGATGCCATGTCCATGTCATTGATGAAGATGCTAAACAACACCGGTCACAATACGGACCCTTGAGGGACACCACTTGTCACTTTTGCCCGGCTAGACGTCAAGCCATTGACCACAACTCTCTGGTGTGACCATCCAGCCAGTTTCTTATCCACTGAACAGTCCACCCATCGAACCCGTATCTCTCCAACTTAGAAAGGAGGATGCTGTGGGGGACAGTGTCATAGGCCTCAGCAAAGTCAAGATAGAGAAAGTCCACAACTCTTCCCTTGTCCACCAGTGCAGTTGCTTCATTATAGAAAGCCATCAGATTGGTCAGGCAGGGCTTGCCCCTAGTAAAGCTGTGCTGACTCTTCTGAATTACCTTCCTGTCCTCCATGTGCCTTAACTTTTCTTCTAGGGGGATCTGCTCCATGATCTTCCCAGGCACAGAGGTTTTTGATGTATGTTCAAATACTGATGATATACTCCCATTTCTGCATGGCTCTTCTGTCCCATGCCACTGGCTGAAGTAATGGCTAAATGAAATTATTTGGAAGTCCCTTTTGAATATTTAACAAACACATGGGTTTCAAAAATTTATGGAAATAAATAATACCTGCGAAGCCCTTGACACACCAGCGTCCCCACTGTACAGACAAATAAAAATTCTTAATGTTGGGTACTGAGGGAATACAAAATAAACCCAGGAAGGCTGGTGATGCTGGTTATAACTTTCTCTCAGAGTCTGCTCTCTCCTTGGCTATAAATTTAAAGTTGTCAGAGCATAACAACTTGCAGTAATTACTTGACTGGTACTGTCCATCCTCACCATTATTCAAGACTAGGGAAACAGATTACAGCCAGTTGTGTGCTGAAGACTGAAAACTCCTGGTCTTGCAGTAAGAGAGACCCCACACTAGATGTCAGGATCACAGCTTTAGCAACTCTAAAACGGAGAACTCCAAAAATATTTGAGAAACCTTGAAAGGCCTTGCATTGTGACTTCGATGCTTGACGTCTATATTATAGCAGTTCAGAGAAACCTTAGTGGCATCACTTCTGTGGTCCCATTTACAAAATGAAACAAAACCACAAGAGAGATATAAAAAAATACCTGCTTCTTTCAAAATGTTTACCACTGACATTCTAGTCTTGAAATGCCTATTAAAGCAAAACTCCTCCTCTTAGACTGTTGATTTCTTCACATACTCTTGGTATCTTTTTATTTTTCTATATCATTGGAACATCTTCAGGTCCACACTACTATTCTTTTGTCCAGTGCTAGCAAGATGCTTGTTTATTAAAAAATCCACTGCAACCGTTCAGACTGTCCTTTTTGAAATAACAGATGTTATGCTACAAAATGTAGTTTCAGTTACACATTTGCTCTATTTTTATTCACTAGGCCATTTACAGGAATTCAGTCTAATCAGAGGCAGCTCAGCTAAAAGAACTTCACCAATTTAATTTGCCTCTTACTTTGAACCTTATGGCCCCTTCTTTTTTTTGATTCAGAATCCTTACAGCTATTCTAACTGTCAGTATTTCAAAGTTTTCTGTATTCTGAAAGCTACTAAAACAGATGATGTTTTATAGTGTATCTTAGCAACTCATCAATTTTTTATAACTATACTCCCATCACTCCACATGTAATTATCTGCCTGAGGCCACCATTCAGAATCTTACTATTTTAATGCATGGGTCAGCAAGACTTACCTCCTTTGAATTTTTTTTTTTTTTTAATTGGATTTCAATTTTTTGCTTAGTCATCCAAGAAGAGGACTTTATTAATACTAATTTTGAAAAAAAAGTAAAAAATTACAACAACAATGCAAAATGTTTCAGCTGCATTTACCAACATGGCTCAGTGAAGTAGGTAAAAGTGAGAAACTTGTAGGTTCTCAAAAAAATTACAGGCATACTTTATTATAAGATTCTGTTCTCTGCAATTACTAAATCAAAAGAGATAAAGACAATTAATTACTGCCAGAAAACCCTCTTTTGTATCATGTATGCAAAAAGATACGCAAAAGATAATAGTATGAAAGTAAAAGATGTCAATTCAAGAGCTGCATAATTTCAGTTAAAATGAACGCAAAACTTTGGATGAATTAGAGATTTTTAGGAACTGATTTAACTCTGGGACAGTAAAATAGAGTACAAACTGTATACAGGACATAGAAGTACCAAGTTTGTTTGAATAAAAGCTATATATTATAAAGAAAAGTCACACCCTTTAAACTCCTCCAGATTCAAAGTGCAAAACCAACTCAAAAGGCAGAAGATAATGTACAATTGAGTCAAATCTCTATTATGATAACAAAAAGAAAAGCAATACAAGTCAACCTACCTATTTGCCTGTAGATTATTTAAAGACATTTAAGATCAAAGCTATTGTGGTTATAAGTACACCAAACTCCCCCAAACTGCAGAGAGGAATCTCGTACTAAAGATGGAATCTTTTATTGATTGTATAACACCATATGCTAGTACATTCTTCTATCCAAGAACAATAAGCAAAAAAAAAATCCCTGCATTGCTACAGCAAATTAATAAAAAAACTAAAAAACCTGTTCTCTTGTCAGTACATGTTAGGACTTACATTGCTCACTAGAAATTAAAGGCATTCCCCAAATGATACCCATATGAAGCCTAAGGCTAATTTAGCTGCATAAATGTATGAAGATTGCTGTTTCAGAAACTTTATGTCTAATTCCTGGTTTAGGAATAGCAGATAATTATATAACTTTTTTTTAATAGTTAAAATGGTCAGTATAAATAACATTCTCAGTTAATAGGGCTATTTCTATGTGCTCTTGAAATTCCTAAAAGCAACTATTGCTTATGCTCGTATAGAAATGCATCTACAGCCAAAGGAATCAGATGAGCTACCTAAGTGTGCACATGTAAAGGGCACGTGGCAGAAGTTTTCACTCTTGCTATCAGCAGTTAAGAGAATGCTGCTGCTGTTTTCTGCAACTATGCCACTGGGAGATCTCCCAATATCATGTATTAATTTTGATGCTGGCTGAGAATATCTTGATGCATTTTCATGTAAAACTACAGTAGTAATATGCACAACTTGCACAAATCTAGAAACCATACATATTTTCATGTATACATAATCATGTTTTAATGACAACTATTAAAATTTACAAGATTGGTTAGTGTACCATTTTATTGTGTCATCTTTCTGAAGATCTATTTTCTGGTTAAATTGTTTCATTTATATCAAGCCCTCTGAGCTTACTGTGACCTCACTTTCAGCCCGTCAGCAAAAGCAATAAACAAAGAAGCTTTGCACAGCAGATTTCTCTTTTCACTTAACTGCTTACAAAGCCATCATTCAAAGAGTGTTTGGGAAAGAGCTGGACTCGGTAAAATTGAAAGGAGGATTTCTCAGGAGCAGAAGGGAGGAGGAACACTGAAACATGCAGTTGCAACAAGGAAATGTTGAAGTCGTTTGAGACACATTAATGCCTTCAGTACTGTTTTCAGACCAACAGACAACAGGTCTTATTTAAAAAATTAAACCAAAATTCCACATGACTGATGGTATGATTGGGGGTTTGGTTAATATAAGTAGGTTTGCTGACAGTAATACAAACTAATCCTTTCACAGAATACATAGATCTCAAAGCATTTTACAAAGTAAGCAGCATCTTTGTCAATACTTAATAAGTAGGGTAAGTGTGGCATGAGATGATGAAATGCTTATCTTATTCTGTAGGCCAATTATAGACTTCTAAATAAAAGCTCAAATCACACATCCTACATAAGTGATTAACTCATGGGCTTTCTCCTTAGAAGAGATGAAAATGACAAAATTTAGAAAGGTTTAATTAATCTTTTTTTTCTTTCTTTTTTCTTGGATTATACGTTCAGCTAGATTTAAAAGGAAATTGGGAGCTTTTTCACTGACAACAGGCCAAGACTTATGAACAAAAGACAGCTGACAGAGGAGTGTGTGTCTGGAAAAGAACTAGATCACCCTATTCTCTATGGCAATCAGCTGAACAGACGGTGGCAGAACCAGAACACACCAGGTTTGCGTTTGGGGGAACAGGATCAAGTTATGCTGCCTTTAAAGCAGAAACTGTTGAGAATTTGTTCTCTACAAAACTGCTGCAAGAACAGCTCAGTCTTGCTCTGTCCTATGCTTGAGTTGCACCTGCACACCAGATTTGAACTCATAAGAGCACTGAAGCAGAACCCACTCTTACCCACAGACTACCACTGAACCACTTCTTATTTCCACTAATTACTTGTTAAAGCTCACAAACCCTTGACCTATATCTAACCTAATTGCAAATCCTTTTCAGGTCTTGATAATGCTTTAAAGCAGTTGCTCTTGTAGAAAAGACTCTTTCTTTGACAATAATATCAAAGAAATGACCTTTATTCACCCACTTTCCAAGCTAATTTGTCACCAAGAGCTCTGCAAATCAGGCTGCATCATACAATGTACTAAGGCACCAATGAAGTCACCTAAGATTGGATGCCATAATCATACATCTTACTAAGATATTTGAGAAGTCAAAGGACCACATTTTTATCTGATATAAAGTGACCTAGCTTGATTGGCTTTGTTCAGGGAGAAACTACAAGGTAGACTATGTTTAAGCTGCAACCTTACACCATTACATTTGACCATACATCAATGGCTGTATCGTGACACTGATCATGTACCATGAGCAGATGCAACACATATTCCTTATGCAGATTTGACTAGCCATGGAAAAAAATCACCTCCTGGAAAAGCAGCTGGTAGAAACTAATCTAGGCAAAACTGAAACAATGCTCTTCAGAAAGAAAATTTTTTCAGGTGTTTTCCCCAAGCTTACAGATTCTGTTTGGTAATCTAGTACATACATCTGGGTCTTTTTGGATCCATCCTAAGCTTGGACATTCATATGTCATCAGTCTCCAAAATGGGGCTTTGTTCTTTTATTAGTTGAATTCTCCCTAAGGAAGGTTTCCCACAGCAATCTCTGGATTTGTCAAAATCTAGAGCTCAAAGGAGGGACATCTGATAGGCAAGTGCAAATATACCATTGCAAGTGACTTTTAAAGAACTGTTCCTTAAACACATCCTTTTATAATTAAAATGTCCATTTTACGGATTACTTTACACATCCTTCACCACATTTGGGTCATCTTCCAGGTACATTTATGAGCTAATATAAACATCATTGATTTATACAGATCTACATTTAAGGCCATTGTGGTCTCAATGACCTTACTAAGATTTAATGAAAATTCTTACAAATATGATGACTTTTAAAATGAAGGGTCACAATATCTTAGCAAAAATCCTTACTAGTTTCGAGACACATTTTGATTTAACAAAGTAGTATATCATAAAGCTTTATTGAGCAGTAAACCATGAAAAAAAAAAAAAAGCCAGTTATCTGCTAATTATTCCTTGTAAGCAGCAGAATACTCAGCCAACGAAGCCTTTCTCACAAAGTGACAGCTGGCTGCTCCAACTTTCACATTTCTTGTATTTTGAGGCATTTAAATTTCCTTTTTCTGATACAGGAATGAAAGAATGAAATGCTTACATTTTACACCATCATGGAGACAGGAAACATCCAGAGTCTGAATTATGCTGAGCCACAGACATAGCCATAGGGACACTTTCTACTTACAGCCTTACGGTTACAAGAAATTTTCAGAAATTCAATGTCTTTTAGGGATTAGCATCAGTAGTGTTCAAAAGAAGTATATCCCTTCCAGTTGTTCTCTGTTTTGGGATTTTGTTGTCTCAGTAAACTCCAGTTAATGCCTGTGTAAGACTTCCTTACTTACTCCCACTTCTGAGATTAGGAGGTGTATGACACTATTTTCTACAATAGTTATCCATCTACTTGCATCTTGAGGTTATTTCTTGTGACACTGCTGTTTGTAACCCTTATATCCACAGGCAGAAAACCATAGTAACACTTTCACAGACTGGTGTATATCACTGGCACCTTTTTTTTTTTTTTTTTCTCTTACCTGTTCTACTACTCTCAGAAAACACTCATGGATCATGACATCAATTCCTAATTGTACACACATTTCTATCTTTAATTTTCTGCAGGAAAACTTTCAGCAGGTGATAACTGCTGCATCTCCTTTTCACAATTTAACAGCACATGACAATATCAAGTTTTACAGCTCTTTTCTTTGCAGTTTTGTAGTTTTGCTACCTTTTTCCAGGAACCTGTTCCATTGAGAATTATTGTGTTAAGTGGCTGCATACTTAGGTGACAGAAACTGAAACCTCTAGTTCATGGTAGTATGTCAGATATTACTACACCAGTTACACCATACCCATGAAAAAATGAAAGACTCCACATGCAAAACAGACAACAGGAAAGAAAACACTTACAACACCTTGACCACGTTTCAGAAGAGACACTCATCCATGTATTCACCTACCTTGTGTTATAGCTTATCTAACAGTATGTCCATTTATATGAATAACAGACATACAGAAATAAATGCCAAAACAGTCACACAAAAAAGCAGCACCTCAAATTAATCATCTAAAATTTCACCTTCTGAAATGTACTCTGTTGTTCAAACTGAACTACTAATTCAAGTGCTTAATATTGGACTTAAAGTAAGGATGTTCTTGTATGATATTGTAAATAATAAAATTTCATAAACAGTTCTTGTTTTGTTATTCTATGTCTGTCAATGAGGTTCCAAGGATAAGTCAAATTATGAAAGTAATCACAGATTGTAACAAAAGAAGCAATTAGTTTTGTAATAAAAAGCATTTCTGTAGTTTGTTTAGTTTGTTAGAGGCAATTTTAAGTTCATTAATTGAAGTAGTTATTCAGCACACATTAATTCAGTACACATAATTTAGAATTGGTGACTTATCAATAAAAATAAACGAATATTGATATTGCAGGACTTTTGCAATATTGTATTTATAGTGCCCCTGAAGCAAGTCAGATCTTACATTAAAAGATCGATACACTAAAGCAAAGGCTAACGCCTTGCATTCAGAAAGTCTCGGTGTCAGGGGATAAGGGGAAGGAAGCTAAATATTTATTCCTGTATTTCTGATGAGATTGCAGAACATTTGTAAGATTGAACCTGGGACATTGATTACCTTTCCAGTGAAGTCCAAAGCTATTTTAACGTGTTCAGTCAACATCCATACATTAGAAAATGGCTTCCTCTTCCCTAATGTTTCAGTACTCCAGGATGTTGTTCACTAAAAGAGAAAAATAAAACATTCCCTTTTTAATCAACAAGAACAATATTTATACTCTGCTGAACTCACTACTCTGCTTTTGAAATGAAAGGAGAAATCTAGTAAAATCAGATTCTTTTCACTAAAGTAAAATAAACAAATGGATGTAAATACCAGGCTAAATAACTTAATACACAGACTTCAAAAACAGCTATCCAAAATCTATGGTCAGCATCTTGGTCAAAGGCTAGATTTTGCCTAACGAATGTGATATAATATAAGGCGTAGACATACACACACCCAAAAAAACCCCAACTCTTGTATTAAGGCAAAATGGTATTTAACACTCAAGTGCACAGAAAACAAAAGTCGGAGTGTTCACATGGAGAGATTTGCATTGGTTTTTACATAAGAAGAAATGAAAAATAATTGATGAGATTCTGCCTCTAAAATATATGCCCCGATAAAGTAACCTGAAAATAAGCAAGATTTGATGAAAACCACTTTATTTAAAAAAAACCCCTTCACTTTCAAATTACTGTTTTCACATTTTTATTAACTTAGATTTGGCTTGAAAATTGCCCAATCTGATATTTTACTAATGCAACGCATGCATTTTACTACTCTATGCATTTTAAACATTCAGGTTGTTTTTCAAAATGAATGTTTCCATTATTTCATCCCCAAACAAAACATTCTCCCCAGAGTTTAAATTGAAGTATTTACGAACCCTTCTACCAAAAATATTTCAGTCTTGCATACTCTGCAGACCATTTGTCTTTACCTGAATTTTTGTTTTCTATTTTATTGTTTTGCCTCAAAAATCTTGTTTCTGAGCTTGATTTGTTCAATGAAGGGCAACTTAGAGATATTTAATATCATAATAACAGATCTTTAACAACCTGAGCTGCCGTCCAGCCCAAACTATGGAGCTAAGTGAGAGATTTTAAAACTATCTCACTCGCATAAATGCAAAAAGGGGAGTCAGTGAGCTAGAGCACAGCAGAAAAACTACTGGAAGAACCTTTGCAATAGTAAGTTAATCTTTGGAAAAATTATTCTGTTTTTTCCTTTATGCTGTCTGAACATCAGTACAAGGCAGAAAAAGGTAAAAGAGCCGCAAGAGAAGGATAGGTGCCTTTCAGGAGAACTCTTACTCTTTGGGAGAAGCACTTTGGGCAGCTCACAGGAGAAGAGCTGGCACCTCTCACACCTCACTACACATTACCTAGAAGGAAGCTTGGGAGTGGAGCCCTGCAAGTCAACAGGAAAGATCCTCAGTCCAGCCTCTACTCTCCAAGGTTACAGCAAAAGAACAGACATTCAACACAAATGGTTTTAACATTGCCAGGGTGTTACTGAGCTGTTGACATGGGAGTAAGTCTGTACCACAAGGTATATTATGGTATAGAAAGTAGTAAGTAAGCTATTGCTATGTTCCTTAAAATAATGCGAATAAAAATGTCTATATTTATATACATTTTGAGGCAGCTTGGTCAGCAAATCTGAATCATCACTAGCCATGTATTGATTTGCCAATGCTATAGAGCTTAATTCTTAGAATTTTCAAGGTAGCTGTGATTACAGTTTTAGAGCAGTTCTCATTGTCGGATTTGGTGTTGGTATTTTTTTGGGCTTTTTTTTTTTTTTTAAAGAATCAGGATTGACACCATCATCCTCACCCTCTTACGTTCTCTCAAAGTTCCCTCAATGTTCTTTTCATGAACATTGTAATCTGTCTTTAATAAGGCCACTTCTGTTTAAATTTTCTGTTTAAAGACTTCAAATTTGTGCCTGGAAATAGTGTAATCGAAGAAATAAAGAAGAGAATCTTTGCTCAAACCTCCAATATTTTGAAAAGAAATAACTGATTCTGTTTCTAAATGGTGGTACTGAAATTAAGATTGATGAGAAGGTATTAGAAGAAAATAACTTTGAGTTACATGCAATAGCATTTAATTGCATCATTTAAATTCTTAAGCATTTCAATTTTATACTCATTCAGGGTTTTGCATAATTAATTTGCAGATTTCCAGAATGCATTAAGATGAAACTTTTAAATGGATGGATGGTTATTAATGGATAATATAAATATATTATTCATTATTTTTGGTTGTCATTGTAAATTGCACCAAGTACTTCTGAATGAATATTAAATTCAACATCATCCCCTGAATTCAAAAGCAAAATAGTTCCTCAGTAATAATTTGTGGAAATAGAGAATACTTCAGATGTCATTGCATAATAAATACTCTGTAACAAAATGTTAAAGTTTGTTAATGTCACACTTTCCTTCTCAACATAAAGTGGCAGGATCCACCAGGCAAAAGTGAATTTCAAGAAGTCAACATTTTTAAAGAAGTCAGTGCCAGGCTGATATACTCTATTCCAGATGCAGATACACTCTCAAAGCTTTGATCAACTAAGCAATACCTAATATTTGTAGGCCAACTGAATGCTGTGGTAGGGAATAATTGTATTTATATCTGAAAGTACCAGGGAACATGTATGAGAAGATGGTCACAGAGAAATTCTATTAGCTAAGGATGGAAAAAAAATAGTCTGAGCAAAAGGGCAGAAAAACTCTTTCAAGAGTTATTTTCAGCAGATATTCATAAACAATTCTTTTTTGTTAGAGTAGCATTAGTGAGTACCAACAAAGAGCAAGACACTCAGGAAGGAGACTCATATCTACTCGACACCACGATGACACCATCTGCAAAGGAGAAGTACAGATACACAGAGTTAGGAATACATTGTCAAAAGAGCATAGAAAAATTGCAGATGCAATTTTTGAGTGCCATTTTGCAATGTAGTTCACTGTTTATAACCATACTGTTTGTATCTGGCTGGGATGAAGTTCATTTTCTTCACAGCAGCCTCCATGGTGCTGTGGTTTGAATTTGTAACTAAAACGGTGTTGCTAACATCCCCATGTTTTGGCTGCTGTTGAGCAATGCTTGCATAGCATTAATCCTAAACTGGTGAGTCTTGAAGAGCCGTGATACACATACATAATGAAAAAATAGATCCTCTGAAATTTTATCTAATCATGAATGAACTCAATGGATTGTAGATGTCCATTCCCAAGAATAAGGAATTAGTCATTTCAGACGGAGCAGGAGACTTCTCTGGTTGCCATCATTCTGCATAGAATGGCAGAGCTTGTGGGAACCAGACTGCTATCTGAAAGATCATTTCCAATTGAATGCTAAGACATTTACATTTAGTTTTTAATATTCAGCTAAGCAGATAATATTTGCAGCAGATAATGTGATAATAATAAGGAAAGGAACAAAACAGTATCAAGTCTGTAATGTTTCCCAGACAGCAAGAACTTTTCAAAACCCCTTTTCCTTTTCCAGATTTTATCATCACCTAAATTATCCAATACATCAACATGAATTTATTTTATTTAGTTCTGATGGAATGAAAGATTGTAGTAATGCTATTCAGCAAGCTGTCGGGAGGCAGCCTGAAGATTTGGGCCTTGAAGTTACTTAATATTTGTAGGTTTGTCTAGAGGCAGATACACAACATGTGGAGAAAAATTTTTTTTTAAATATGCCTTGAACTGATGTGTTCAGATTTACAGTTAAGTGACAGGATGTTTTGCTAATTGTGTGGCCCAGCAAAAAGGATACGACCATCAGCAGAAAACACAGTTTACTACCCACTTCAAATACAGAAAAGATGTGATATGGTGGAGAACAGGGGGAATAAACAGATCAATATATTCACTCATAGCAGATGATGTAACAAAGGAAGGAGTAAGCCAAGCCAGGAATCTGGTAACTGGGGAAGGAATAAGCCAAGCCAAAAGTCATTACTATAGTAATTGCCAAAAAGAAGCATTGTCACATACATTACTCTTGTCCTGTCCAGCTCTCAGTCTTGTTCCTCTGTTACTGGAAACTCTGGTTGCTGTGGACATTCCAGTAAGGAAGCCCTTCCAATAACAAGAAACCCCTACACAGTACACCCACCCACAGCTCATCTTCACTAGGAGCAGAACCAGCTGTTAATACTACTAACTTCAAAAGGCAGGACACTGGTGTTAACTTCCTAATCGGTTTTCACCCAAGACTGGCCAGGCCTTGAGAGGAAACCAAGAGGAAAGTTTCTCCTGTTACTGAAAAATCTTCTGCCTGGTTGTGAGGATCATCCATATGTCAACTTTGATTCATGACTTGGGGTTCAGACCCCAGCACTTCACAGGAGGACAATCATCCATGCATAAATTATCCTCTCCAGTACAATAACACAGAAAAGGAAGAAGAGCACAGAAAAAGAAAGGTGGTATCAGAAATATACTGACATGATTTATTTCAGAAAAGCATTAATGAGAAAGTTAAGAGACTAATGCTGAACCAAGCTTCACAATCAGACTAAATCTTAATCCTTTTATATTACACGATTTTTAATGAATGGAGAATTATCCCTGTACTGCTAGTTTTATGCCTCCAGTTTCTTCTACTAGATGACGGCCAAATATTTCCATGAGCTGTCACGGTGTAGCTGATTAATCAATCAAGCAGTTTTGCGTCTACATAATCAAACTAAGTAGTCCTTCAGAAATTTTCTACACAAATGATGCTCTGGCTGCAGTGAAAGCCTTTTACTCATGAGTGGCTTGTATTGCTTTAACAGCTGTCGCGGACGTCCACGTCTAAAACCAAGATAATATTTATTCCTTTTCTAGTTTCACTTCTTTTCCTTTGTTTGACACCCTCTTACACTTTCTATTTCTGTACTCGAGCCTTTTAATCGTATTTATTAGACAAGTGAAGATGCAGTGCATTTCCCAACCCTTGAAACTTCTTTTCTATGGGAATAGTTAAGATAACCACTTGGTCAGTAAAACAAGCCAGGAACAGAACTGAAATGTCGTGAGTCATACTCCAATTCTTGTTATATTGCACAGACTGAACATGTGATCAAGCACAGCATTTTTCATTGAAGAAATAAATGCAAATGTATTCAGTGAAAAATCATCTTATAAAAATGACTGCCGCATAAATCCTGAAGTGAATTAGGTGATTCATGACGGGATTTTTTTATTTTGTAACCACTGCAACTGTGAGCCGATTATCCTGACCAGTTTAATCTAATTTTTTTTTTTTCTTTATCTTTTAGGAGGTCTACTTTTTGAATGCCAGTATAAAATATAAACATCAATTTTATCCCACTTTCAGGCTTCGTTTATGAGCCATGTACTGGCCTCAAAATGCCAAATTAATTCTTGAAGCACTTGATACTGGTTTCCTGCATCTTGGCTACTCATGCAGCAATGATTTCTAATTCCAGCCTCTATTGATTGATTACACTGCATTGATACAAAGCCAGGATGCCCTGAATCCTATCCTATCTTGTCCAAACCTGATATGCCAATCCATGTTCACAATTTACAACGAGGCACATCCTGACTTCCCAAGCACAGAAGTCTGGCCTACATAACTGAGGAGGAGGAGATGTTACTGATCATGCCTCTCCTAGTCCCTGATGGAATGAAAACTGTCTATGTCATACCAATCAACTGAATTAATCAGCCAGCTAAAATAATACACGAAAATAGACATTCACTCTGGTTGGGCTGGGACAGAGTCAGTTTTCCCCTGGTGCTGGACGTGAGCTGCAGGTGGGCAGCAGCCGGCCCCACCAGGGGTCACTCGCTGCCAGGCTAACCCCATGCCCAGGCAGCAGGGCCAGGTGCTGGGCGATGCAGCTGCCTTTGCCATCAGGAGCCTGTGCTGTGAACTCTTTCCTTGGACTCTTTGTTATATATCGTTATATCTTTTGTTACTGCTGCTGTTTGCTGTTGCTTCTTAACTCAGCCCACTGGGGTTTGTATTTTTCTCCCTTTTCTCCCTCCTATTTAGGGGCTTGGGGGCTGAACCAGTAGCCATGTGGTACCCGGCTCCTGCCTGAGGCTAGACCACTGCAATGTTTTGAGCTCACATCCATGAATTACAAATACCTCAATCCTAGTAAATTTTACACATCACGCATTCTTAGGTATCTAAAAGTTGCCTTCTCTTGGCCTCGGTCTGGGAGAACATCTGGTTGAAAACCAATTTTCTTACAGGTGGATTTGCCCTTAATTTTCAAGATAGAATATGTTACTGTGGCTCATGTAAATGTGTAGTCCATTACAGTAGGTAATGAAAAAAACATTTGTCAGTAGTAGTAATCTTCAGTGAAAGCAATCTCACATAAAAGTTCATACTCTCCCACTGGATGCTTTAATGAAAAAAAATACAGCAGAAGGAACCTAATTCCTAAATATTCTCCAAAATAAAGAAAATCAGAGAGGTCAAATGCACCGTAGAGCAGCAGATCACTCATCTTAAGGCATTCTGCTAAAGGGTAATTATTCACTTTTTAAAGGAGTTGGCGGAAAGTTAACTCTAAGGTCCAGTCTAATGTGTATGAACTGCCAGTTCACAGTAACCTCTCAAAAATCTGTTGTTAAATTTGTAGCTGTTTGTACCAAGTAAACCGCTGAAAAGGAAGCAATTTGAACAAGTCAGACTGACTCCAAATGTACTGATTCTATGATTCTATAACAACAGAACAAAATCTGTATTTTAGAAGTATGTAGAAATAAAAAAAGTTGTATTTTTCTGTGAACAAAAGAATATATCAATCTTAGGATTTGGTGCTATCAGTGATGAGTTTTCTAATACTCTCAAACCACAAAACCTCACAAGTACAATGATAGAGATTAAAATCCAAAGACCCTGACAGAACATAAAGCCAAAATATATTAAGAAGTTACTGTTCTGCCAGTGACCAGGTCCAACAAAAATGATACCACCAGCAGGAAGATGAACCAATACACAGACTGTATTGTAGACAAGAAGGACATTCCATGAATGATCGCTGGGGGTACAAACAGATCAATCAGCTGGTACATAATTGACGCCACCCCCAACGATCCCACAAATGACATGACTCGGCCCACTTCAGGTGGTACAAACAGAGACCCGAGGTTGCCCACAGCGGGCAAAGGAAACAGCCAGACCAGCAAGTTAAACATATAAGAGAAAGGTGCCCACATAGTGACTCTCACCTGATCAGCCCGCGTTCGCAAAGGTCTTGAGTGGACTTGGGCCCAGCTCCAGGGAGAGTCAGGAGGTCTGCCCTGAACCAGGAAGCTCTGTGGAGTGCACTCCACAGACAGACACTCCTCCCTTCCTGCAAGTGGTCCCAGCTTTTATCCCAAGCAGACCCCTGACCTTTGTCAACTCAGTGCGGGACCCCTGGGGCTCATTTCCCTTCTGGCTCTCCCTGCAGGGCCGGCCGCACCCTGGGGGGAAGCTATAAGGCAAACTCACCACCTCTGTATGAAGGGCTGTGGGAATCACCCATATGTCAACCTTAATTCAGGGCTCAGGGTTCAAACCCCATCATTTCAGTTACTATGAGATACATAGGGACTTATATATCTCTTACCTCATGAAGAGAAAGGAAAACCAAAATATTGACTCCATTTTAAAACTAAGCGTATCAGGTTAGGTGTACTTTGTGTTTTTACTTAAAATCAGAATTAGGGTATGCACATTGGATTTTGTCCTGAACAGTTTTAAGACCATTGAAAACCTGCAGAAATTGACTATTTAGATTAAGCTAAGAATGAAAGCTGAATGATACAGCTTGGATGGTGATCTTGCTACCCTTATAGTTTTTGTTTTGTTTTGTTTTTTTCATTATTTCCTTCTGTTATGTGCATGTCATGAGTTTTTGAAAATATTGACAGTAGTTCCTTACACCTGAAAGTCACTGAGACAAGCAAGAGTTCTAGTAAAGAGGAGATACCAGATATGTCAAAAATATGGGACTCCCATGTCTCCAGTGCCAAATATCTTACACATTTCTAGAAATCAAAGAATTCTGTAATGCCATGTCTACAGAATGAATTCCTGTGCTTTTGGTTGAGTTGTGAAGTGGTGAGAAAAGAACAGAGTTTGGGCCAAGAACTGCAGTGCACAGACTAAACCTGAGTGAATGCGGAAAAGGGAAATTCTAACAGTGCTGTAATTTACATTTTTCTGTGTCTCTATATGTCTTAACTGATCTATATAAGCCCAAAACATGCACTGCAAATGACAAAAAAAAAAAAACAAAAAAACAAAAAAACAACCTAAAACCGATACTGAGCAGATAAGGGAATAGTTAGTTGGTCACTACAAAGAAGAAACTTTAGAAAAAAGGCAATTAATTAACTGAGCGTTAATGATCAGTTGAAAATCTGAATTGAGCCTGATATGGGTTTTGTATCTAGGAAATGTATTTAGCAGACTTAGCAGGCAGTACTACTGTTAATCTGCATGAGTAGTGGTGTAGAGATAAAACAATTATAGGTTAAGTCTTCACACAAACCTTAACTCACTAAGACTTTCCTGACTACAACTAGGAACCTCCAACATGGCATTCATGGATAGAGTTTCAAAATAATATTACAATTTAATAAGGTTTTTGGTAGAACTGATAAACAGAGGTAAATTTACTTTTCAATACATTAATTTTGACCCTAGTTTGAGTGGATTTTATTTTGTTATAGGTTCATGAATAAAAAGCAGAATATTAAAGCCAGTTCTCAGTATAGGACTGTTCTAAAGGTTATTCAGAACTTGAGACAATCTTGGGGATTCAAAAATAGCAGATGAATACCCAATATTCAGATGGTCCTTTCTATAAATTCCCTTCTTATTACATGCAATGTGAAAAACAAAAAGTGACCCATTGCTGTAGCTACAATCAACACAATATACCTGAAATACGTGTTTGTTTAACTTGTGCTCATGTTCAGTAGGATGCTCGTGGTATTCTGTATTACAAATGTCATGAGATGTTTCCCCTCTAATTATATGAAAATCATATTCTTGATCAGGTGACAAATTCTGTGGGAACTGTTCAAATCTAGCAAAAATCGTCAAAAAAATACTGAAGTTATTTAGGAAGCTAGGTTGGCAACATGCAAGCAAGAAAATTTTCTTTCCCCACGTAGACTGCAGTAAACTTTCTTAACAGTGAAGAAACACCACAGACTTTGTAAAATAGGCTTGTTGCTTTAAACTAGAAGCCTTACCATCTGTTCTATACTAATTACGAATGCAAAGAGAACACATTACACAGTTATATCACACATAGTAAGATTAAAATGTTTAAATGAATAGGTAAAAGTTTCCCATGTTTGCACAATGATATTTCCATCTGTTTCCCATGTTCATGACATAACTAAGGAAAAATGACACCCTAGATGCCATGAAACTTTTACAGTTACTAAATACTTACTTGTATCTGCTATTAGATACAATGATCTGTCAGCATAAGACTGTAGTACTCAGAGCAGGTTCTTTCATATCAAACCTAAATTTTAATTATGCCTTTCAAGTTACTCATTTACTCAGACACCTTATGAAAGCATTCTTAGGCATTCTGATTTTATGGAATACTGCAGTTGCAAAGGTAGTGTTATCAAAGGAAAGACCAGGAACGCATGATTGCTATACCTAAACCATCTCTTAGAATTAAACAGCAACTTCACTGCTGCATTTGAAAGGTAATTTTAAATTCTAAAATATATTGATCGAAGTCTAAAACAATTTACAAAAGGTTTCAAATTCTGCATTCAGCACTGACTAGATGGAATATTTTCCACCATTTTAAAATCCCCTAACTTACCTGTAGTCTGTCACTTTGCTCTTTTGAATCTGCATCAGGAACTCAGTGCAAAAGTGATGAGACTATAAGAAAGAACAACTTAAATTAATTTAGAAATAGAGCAACTAAGAGAATCTGTGCAATAGTATCATAGCTACCTTAGGTAACATACAAAGTCACTACTAGCAATGAATATGAATCGTATTTACTTAACTACTACTTTTATTAATATCTGGGAAATCTAACAAGTGCTGAGGAATGCTTAGGTCAGAAAATAACACCTGGCTGGTGATAATCACAAATGGAAGTATTCCTTTAAAGAGTAAAATTGAATATGTCTGAATCTGCAAAAATCACAACTGCAGAATATAATGCATGCAATGCAAACAGAGGGATTTAAGAAGTAATCAAAAGTAAGAACAGATATTGGAATACATGAAAAGTAGCCAGAATGAAATAAATAGGATGGGTTTGCCAAACTGAAAGAGAAAAATGGGACAGGTGAAAGAATTCCTTTTCTTCTATTAAAGATGATATACCATATGATTCTGCAGCAAAGCATCACTGGGTCCATTAGACTTCTACATACTGCTGTTGGTTCAGATTGAAAATGGGAACAGCTATGGTTTAAGTAAGAAGATTTGTAAGCCATGTATAAGAAAGTTTACAGAATCATCCAGACTTCTGACTATAAATGAGTCATTAAATGTTCAGGAGGTAGATAATAGAGATAATAGACTGCACATTTAAAAATGTATTCTTTCAATTACTTAGAAAAGCAAACACTGCATATGCTAGCATTGTGTTGGAGATGCTAAAGCAGATTTGAAGTGATTTGTCAGTTTCTATTTTTCCCTGTTTCTTCAGACCTTTTAAATAACTTTTCATATTTTTTAAGTGTAACTTGCTTTATAAAAACATCCTCAGACTAAATCCTGGCACACATTATATAAATCAATCCTTTCTGTCGTAAGTTTTGTACCAATGCTGCTGGTATCTTTCCCCACTCTGCTTCAACAATTACCTGTAACAAAAAATCAAATGTGCTCACAGCACTTCTCTATTGCCTTTTTGCACAACCTTTGTAATTTTTTTTTTTTGTCTCTGCATGTTTCCACCAAAATTACTTGGATGGAGAGTCTAGTCATGCAGGCTTAATGAATGCCTGGTCATCAATGCTGAATTGTCATAATTACTTGCTGCAGTTATGGTTTAGCTCAGAAATCTTTGAGATTGAAGTATTATATGTTACAGTGCAGCTGGGTGAGCAGGGCCATTATGGGGGGACAGCCAAGCTTACCTACTGATGGTCCTGCTCAGCCCTCATAACTCAGCCCTTAGCCACGGCTTAAACCTCTTCTCATGCTGACCCACCTGCTTCCCATGTTTGAGGAAGAGAAAGGCTGAGACAACTTAATCTCTTTGTAGATGGCCCTGCTTCCTGCAGATGAATTGCACTAAATGACCTTCAGAAGTCTCTTCTAATCCAAATCATTCTATGACTGGAAAAAATAATCTTCAAATAATATACAAACAGTTAAAAAAACCCCATTTGGCATTTATGTTAAGCAGTATTTTTCAGAGGGTGTTTTATTTACCCTGGTCTGGGGGGTGCTGAAAGGGAGACACCCCACAGGACGGGCCTGCTGAGAGGCACAGCCTGAGGCCCCTCATGGCTGCCCACAGGCCTCTCAGAGGTGTTTTGGTTGCAGTGCTGAGAAGGCTTGCAAGCAGAGGACAGATAATAAAGTTGTCAAAGCCAGCTGAGCAAGCAGACAGGCACCTGGTAGCTCCTTACCTGCCCAGCTGAGGCAAGGCTCAGGGAGGGGCTGCTGCTAACTTCTGCCCCTCCTTTTGTCCCTTCCTGCCTTTTCTATCCCTTTCTAGAGTCTTCTCTGCTGCCCTCAGGGGAGGCAGTTCCCAGCTGTGGTGGCAGGGGCACTGGGGGAGCTTGCAGTTTGGGGTTCTCTTGCCAGGTTAGTTAGTGTCTTCTTGCTGATGGTGTCGTGTAGCTGGGAGAGGTTCTATGTGCCTGTGTCCTACTGTCTGAGCTTGTATTTTTTTCCTGGTAAAAGCAGCCGGAGTTCCTTCCACCACAACCTATGTGGGCCAGGTGCCATGGGGCATTTGCAGGCAGGGGAGGGTTAACTCTGTTCTTTGAGGGATAAATGATTTCCTTATCTGTTGGCAGAACTTCCCCCTTTTAATAAACTGAACAGCAGGATGCTAATAAGAGAAATTACTACTACTAAAGGATGGTTCTGTTGTAGAAGAGAACAAGTTCATGATTTTATCGGAGCACAACATCCCTTAAGGAAGTGGGATAGGTTTAAAGTAGCTATTAAAATTATTGCTGGGAAATGAAATTTGATTAAAAAAGCAGAAGCCCCATTGCTTTACAAAAGCATTCAAGTAAAATAGTGCTGTTTCAGGTAGTTATTTGAGCTCTGTGTGCTGCTTTATTGAAGATAGCTCCTTAAAATATTACAGATATGAAATGGAAAATGGCCTAACCTTTTATTTTATATTTGAACAACAAATACAGGCCCCTACCAAGTAAAAGACTTGCTTGCACTGTTAGTAAATGCTTATTACTTCTGTAGCACAAGTGTGAATGACTGTCATACAGTAACACCATTTTTTTTATAACTTTTATATATGTATTTTTTAAAACCTGGAAACTCCAGAAACACTCACTGTTCGCAAGAACATCCAGCAGTCAGGTCTTTGGTAACGTATGATGTTGTGTCATTAGGCACTGGCATAGAAAATACAGGTATTTCCTGCCTGATTTTAAGATTTTCTACAGAAATATGTGAAGGAGCAAAGCGAATACAAATAGTGATTTTTGTCTTTGGTACACTAGTAATCTAAGTCCTCAGAAAGACAGCATCTGCTAACCATTAACGTGGAAAGATGAAGAAGTCGGGGATGTAAAGTGGCTTAATGCACTTTAATGTGTCTTCTGATATTATTTACACTAACCCAAAACCAACTGTTTGAAGAAACTTCCTAAATCTACTTTGTCTCGAGTTACTGCCATTCATACAGCTCTTATTTTCTCATACTTTTTTTTTCTGTATGTATTGATAGAGCCAGGCTGTCACATACGTTCTGAATTACAGGTAGGCAATCAGTATTGCAGATTTTTCTCCTCAGTTTTAGTGAAGTATGTGGAAGTGTTCTCTTGAAATGCTGCAGAATGAAAGTTCCGTGAAATTTCTTTAAAAATATGACAGTGTGGAGTGGAAACATCTGGGACAGTGATATTCCTTCTGGTGATTAGAATGAGGCAAAGGAGAGTTGTGAGTGTTTTGCCTGGGGTTTTTGCTTGCTTTGTTCTTAAGTGGGCATACAAATGTAATTTCCATTCTAGCAAAATATTATGCATAGTGTAATATACATGTTTTATTTACTGACTTTTGTTATTCTGAATAAAAAAGTCTTGTTAGAAAGAGAGAGGATGATAGTTGTTTGAAAGTAGAAAGTGTAGGTTCAGGGCCCTCATGTGACTACCTTAGATCAGGTAGTTAAGTGTGGATTACCCAAATCATACCTTTTCCCATGTATTTTTAATAGTAATAATTTAAAGGAATAGTTGTTTTGATTTTTTTTTAAATGAAATGAGGAGAAATTATATTATCTCAAATTAAAAAAAAATAAATCAGGGCTACTTTTATGCCTAATTTGGAAAGAATCTATAAACAAGTGTAAAATGGTGTGTTAGTAACTGCCATTCACACAATAAATAGTAATCTTTAATAAAACAGTGTTGCTGGCTTCACAACAGAAAGTTTCAGATATTTGTAGCATGTGCACATGTGTAAACGTTGCTTATGGCATGAAGTAGAAAAACCTCTCAGATAATACTTGTATTACATTGATTTTATAGAATTATATTCCCTTATGGATATAGGGAACCTGCCAATATTTGGCAATACTTGTGTTTTGTTATGATTGGGTCAAACTTTTGGCACAAAACTGAGTGAATGTTGCTAAGATATTTGGTTCATATGATAGACAAGTATACTTGAATTTTTCTGCATGCTTTTGTCTGTTGCAGCTTTTTTTTTTTTAAAACAAAACGGTTTAATTATTGATAATACTAAAAGTGAGACAAACTATGCTCAACTCTTTGCTAGAAATACCTTTTTTTTGCCTAAGTATGAATCTGTGTGAAGAGGAGTTGTACACTTTTTCAGTTCAAGGTGTATGTTGTCAAACAGCTCAGCTGGCTGTTGGGGAGAATCCTGCAGTGGATTCAAGTGGTCTTTTACAACCTCTGCTGGCCTCATATTGTTCTCAAAAAAGCACTTAAAATAGTGAGTTTGTCCCTTAAAATTCAGAATAGCTGAGGCTTGCCCCCTGTGCTTAAGTAAGAGTGTGTCCTCTATTTCCTTGTAATTTTGTTTATATAACAAGGGTTCTAGCAGTAAATTCAGTGTTGCTATAATGATTGGATACATGGCCAATGATGCAATCAATGTATTATGCTTTGTAATATTTGCCTCATGATTGTGCATCTGAGGAACAAAGTATGTCTTTATAAGACTTGGTTGTCCTTGTAAATCTGTAAAATCCTAATGAATACGAGATATTTTATTTACTCGGTTATGCCTTGCTGTAAATCAATTTAAAATTATTCATGTACACTGAAGCAAAATAAGACCTCTTTGGCTGATCTAGTAGAGAAACCGAGACCAATAATGGAAATTACTGAGGGTAAAAAGTGGAAATTCTCCAAGTTTCTAAATTTTTTATGTTTCAGCAGAACTGTATTATGTCATTCCGATTTTTGTGATGAGTGGTTAAGTCTCAAGTAGACTATGAGGAGTACAAAATCTGTTCCATGTGTCCAATTCTGTTGTGTGTTAATATCCATTAAAGCTGGAGAAAGGTGTCTCTTAGTTGAAAATGGTGCAAGTATGTTGCCTATTGAACACATTATTTTGAAGTTTTTTTCAGTTTTAAGTAGAAGGGTGGCTATACCTGTGCATGCACCAGCCTTGATGCTATGCCATAGTAGTTGTTTTGGTAACATCAAATAAGGGTGAATTTCTACTTGCTTTTATTCTCCTAATTTAAGAGAAAAGGAGTGAAGACAAATAGTTAAGCATTCAGGTAGTGTTTTTGTCATGATTGTCAAGCAGTAGATAAGCATTTTCAGATTGATATTTGCAAAAAGATTTGGTTTTGTGGCTATAATCTATATTAAGCAAATGCAAAACAAAATAATTTGTTTGTCAAGAATATAAATTATGACAGAAACTAAATCAGCTCATTGTATTTTTCTTCTAGCTGATGGATATCTGACAGGACCTATATTCTGTCTTACCTATGACTAGAATATAAAAGAAAATGATTTCTTGTCTTTCATGGCAAATATTTATTAGGAGTATTCTTGTTATTTTATTACCTTATTTGAGCTGTGCTGTTTAAGACCAGTGACTCCTAAAGTAATTTTTAATTGTAATTGCCTAGGCCACAGCTGTCAGCATATTCTCTGGCCTATCCCAAGGCCCCAGTGATCCACTCTTGAGACCATTATTCACGC
>NW_008619048.1:0-477 GCF_000691845.1 Merops nubicus | reverse complement strand
AAATTTTTTCCTGTGCACCCTCACCCATATCCAAGGTTCCCTGAGGGACACCCTGCCTATTGTCATAGGATCATAGAATGTTTTAGGCTGGAAGGGATCTCTAGGGGTCATCTGGTCCAACCACCCTACACAAGCAGGGACATCTCTCATTAGGTCAGGTGGCCCAGGGTCCTATCAAGCCTGACCTTGAATAACTCCAGAGTTCGGCCCTCCACTACCTCTCTGGGAAGTCCATTCCAATGATCTATTAGCTCTTCTATTAAATAATGTTTTTTCTAATATTGAGTCTAAATCTATCTTTTCCTAGTTTAAAGCCACTACTCCTTGTCCTATCATTACAAACCCTTTTGAATAGACCTTCCCCTGCCTTCAGTAGGCCCCCTTCAGGCACTGGAAGGTCACTCTAAGGTCCCCCCAGAGCCTTCTCTTCTTCAGGCTGAACAGCCCTAGCTCCTTCAGCCTGTCTTCATACAAGAG
>NW_008619047.1:5914-6127 GCF_000691845.1 Merops nubicus | reverse complement strand
CCGCCCCCCGGCCCAGACCGGCCGACTCGACGGGGCTGGTGGCCACCTGCGTCCTCTGCTACCACGACCTGCTGGGACAGTGGCTGCAGCACGAGGGCAGGAACTCCCACCACCCCAGCAGCGCCTGGTCCCGGCAGTACAAAGTGGAGACCTTCGTCTGCTTCTTCTGCCGGCAGGAGAAGAAGCGATGCCTTGGATTAAAAGCGGTTCAAG
>NW_008619047.1:0-5713 GCF_000691845.1 Merops nubicus | reverse complement strand
CCCCAAGGTAAGGCTGTTGGCCCAGACCCCATCCCTCCCCTCCCGGCGTTTCCCAGCTCTGGCATCGAGGAGGAGGTGGAGCGGTGACATAGATGGATGCTCTCCTTTTGGGTCTGGTCCCTGGGGGGGCGAATGCTAATGGATGGGGTGCCTTTAGCAATGAACTTTTGGAGCTGTCAGGCTGTGAAGGAGCAGATAAAATCCCTTCCAAGAGGTGAGGAGAGCCAAGACCCGTCCCGTTCCAGGAGAGCGTCTCTGCGCTGTCGGCGCCTGCTCGCTCGCAGCCCTACGGGAGGGAGGTGGGGGCCAGCATGGAGGAAATCCTGGTCCCGACCCCCCCCAGCTGTCCGGGGTGATCCGGGGTGCCGGAGGGGAGGGAGGGCTGGCCAGCCTGCCCTCCACCACAGCATCCTCAGGAAGCTCCAAGGAGCTCGTGGCCTCCGCCGCCGTAGGAAACTTCCCAACTTGTCTCCGGTTTTAAGGCACCTTAATCAAAGGGTTTCCCCTCAGAAACCCCTGTGGAGGGGGTGATGTGATGGGCGGGCTCGGGGCTGGACTCGGGGCTGGCTGCCCCCCATTTGCACCGCTCTCGTTATCCTGCAGCAAGGGACCCCCAGCAGCATCCTCCCTGCACCCCTGCAGCCCCCGGAGCTGCCGGGACGGGGCCCTGAAGGGTGTCGTGGGTGTCATCTCCTGGGTGCTGCCCGTGTCCCGGGATGCTTTTCTCTGTGCTGCCCCTACCCAGCCTGGCACCACCTACAAAGCAGCACGACAGGGCGAAGCTTTACAAGTCTCAAGCTCGCCTTTCTCGTGGGATGGGGAAATAACTGCTTTTCCCCCCTGACTTCCAGCCTGCAGGAGCGTGCTGTATCTGCAGCCCAGGCCCGGGGCCGGGCTGTGTGAAATGCCAGCATCCTAAATCCCCGAGTTCATTTTCAAAGCCTTTTGGCTCCGTTCGTAGCCAGAACCCCGCGGCTCTCCGGGGCGCTGGCATTTTCATTGCAAATGTAAACCAGCCCTTCCAAGACAGCTCTCCTTTTCTCTCTGCTCGCTCTCCCTCGGCTGGGTACAAATATGATTTTCCATTTGGCTGTGCTGGCTCCCGAATTTGGGGGGATGCTGCTTGGAGAGGCACAGAGAGGAGCTGCGCGGTGCTGGCATGGGGGGTGCCCGGGGTGGCACGGGACCTTGGGTTGGCACCGGCGATGGGAATACTCCAGAAACTTTTGGGTGGTTTCTTCCAGGCTCCCTCAGCCCAAACTGAACGGCCCCGATGTCATTTTAGGTCATTCATGGGTACAGATGGCTTATTTTTGGGCTTGTCCACACGGGACTCTGCTTCCAGCCGGCGTGACTTGCCGTGTGCGGAGGGGTCTGAGGTGGTGGAAACTTTCTGGAAGTTGGTGCAGAGCTGTGTGGGTTGTGATGCCCGTGTGGTCACGGCCACGCTGCCCCCTCTCTCCATCCCCTGGTCTGGTGGCATTTGCAAGGTGCTGGTGACCGTGGAGGGCTGGGACATCAGGCGAGCATCCTGCGGTGTGAACCCAGGTGGTGATGCTGAGGTGATGCTCCAGCAGAGCCCAGGGGGGTGCAGCTGGTGAGGGAGGTGACATCCACGTGTCCCCAGCTGGTGTTTCATGCTTTTGCCCTGTTAGTGTCCCCAGGCTGTGTCACGGGGACATGATAAGCAGCAGTTCTGCCCCAGTTTGATTGCCAGTGTTGGGTGCCCGGGGGTGCTCCCTGCAGGGTTCTTTAGTCGCCCCCCCTGGAACCTGGCATTTCTCAGGCATGCCAGTCCTCATCCCTGCTGGCCCCAGCCCCAAACTCCCACTTGGGCTCCTGCCTGCAGCCCCTTCTCCGACCCCAGCAGCTCTGAAAAGCTTTTGTGTGGGGCTTTGAAAGGCGGAGGGGGAGGAGGAGGAGGGGACGCAGAGGGTGTCCTGGGGAAGAGATGCTATTCAGTTCCTCCCTCTTGTTCCCGGGTTTGCTAATGAGCAAATTAAGGGGCTGCTACAACGGGCAGGGTGGCAGGAGGCAAGGCAGAGCTGCCTGGGGAGGGCACGGACGGCCCAGGGACCGTTTCTGGGCTCTGTTGTGTCCTGGTGGTGACTCTCTGGCTGGCCAGAAGGTCTTCTCGCCTCTTTCCTCCCTGTCTACATGCTTCCCATCAGGCTGAGGCCTCACAGATGTCATAGTTATTTAAAACAGGGCTTAATGCTTGAGTAGGATGCTTGGCTAATTTAGCTGTCCCCTCCTTCAGCCACGCTTGCTGCTGAAAGTCACCCTGGATGAGCCTTTCGCCCTTGGGTGACACCCAGGTCCCCGTTCAGATGGGACCAGGCAGGAGGGAATGAGCCCAGGGGGTTCAAACCATCTCCCCATTCCTCCTCTCAGCTCTGCACACCCAGTTTTTGAATGCAGGTGCTTCTCCACACACCCAGGATTGTCACCTCCTTGCATGTTGAGCTTCTGGTTTGCTACCATCCTGCCTGCGAAGTGGTTGACCCGGATGGCTCAAAGTTTGAGGCCCTGGTTCAATGCACCAGATGCCACCAGACAGCCCCAAATCTTCCTGTCTTAGCAGGAGCAGGGTGGAGGTTAGGTCCTCTCTGTAACAGCCTGGAGGTGCTAATGAAGGACTCACATCTGAAGCTTGTCAGGAGGGTGGAGACTTGGGTATTCTGCATGGGGTGGTGCCTCTCCTGCTGGCTTGGGGTCGAGGAGCAGTGAAGCAAGGGATGCTCTGTGGAGGTGCCTGTGGTCCTACCAGCTGCAGGAGGGTCTCTTGGAGGTAAGTTCTGCAGGCAGAGGGGCTGCTGCAGAAACCTCCCTGTTGTTGGCTTGGGTGGGGTGGATTTGGGTTCTTGACCAAGGAGAAATGGCAACACTGAGCTTGGGTAAGGTTTGGTCAGCAGCATGGGCGTCCTTTTGGCTTCTCACCGTCGGTCTCCTCCAAGATGTGCACAGTGAGGTCTCACCCTCTCGTAAGGAGGACCTGTGTGGATCTGTGCACCCCTTGCTGCAGGGCAAGCAGAGTGGGCATTGAGGTCGACTGGGCTTTTCTGGGCTCATTCTGATCCTTTCTCTCTGCTGGCACTGGGAAAAGCTCCCCCAGCTTCCCAACTCTTCCCATCTCCTCCTGCCACTGCTCTCGCTGCAGGTACGTACCTGTCAAAGTGAGCTCTGTTGGTTTGATGGTTTTATTTTCCTCTTGCGTGCAACTTTCTGCAAATACCTTCAGGTTGCTGGAAAGCTCTCAAATCCCACCATAACTCAAGCAAAGCTCTTCAGGTTTCCTTTGGGTGCTGCATGGCACCGTACAAAACGTGCAGCCGGTGCCGTCCTGCTCCTTGGGAGCTCCCAGAGCTCTCTGCAGTCTCCAGCCCTGTCCTCAGGCTGCTTTCTGAGCATCGCCCGCTGCTTTCCGTGCCCTTTTTTGGCTTCTGAAAAAGGTTTTGGGTGAATATCAAAAGAGTCCTTGTGTTCTCAGCTAAACTTTGTCCCGTTGGTGCCGAGCGGTAGCTGGAAATTCTGGATGCTGCAAAAGCAACCCGAGGAGGTGCAGGGTGATGCCTCACCCCCCTCTCCTCGGTTTGTGGGTCAAATTCCTGGATATTCGGGTGCAATGCAGCATGAGAAATAGCCAACCTGTGCAGGAAGGGTCCCAGGTTGTGGCCAAGCAGGCAGGCAGGATGGATTTTATTAATTTTGAAGCAAAGCAAAAAAAAAACCCCACCTCCTGGCGACTGGTTCTGGGTGGTTGAGTTTCTCTGCCAAGCTGATGGCTCCTCTGCGTGTCCCCAGCCCAGGCTTCATGTGTGGGCTCCAGAGGGGTGGCAGAGGCTGCGTCGGGCTTCTGCTGGTCCTGTAAACCTAAAAGAGGAGCAGAGCTCCTCTCCCTCAGCTCTGTTTTTTTGGCTTCCAGCTCGGGTTAGCTTTGGTGGTTCTATCTGTGCTCGTGCCAATTTTTGGCACCGCTAGTTCTAGCAGATACAGAACAGAACCAGGGCAAGGTGTTTTAAGCCAACTTTATTGAGAGAAACCTGTTTTGTTTGTCCATCTAAAGGTGTTTTTAGCCAGGCTCGTGTTGCCTTTCAGCAAACAGCTTCCTCCATGGCTGCCACTGGCTGGGTCTGGGGTTTTTGGGTGAGATCTCCATCCTGGCACGGAGGTGGCAAGATAATCATGATATGACTTCATGTCTCAGGGCCTGACCTCCCTCCGGATCGTGTTCCCAGATGGCAAACAAAGAAACAACACGAGGAAAATGTGCCTCTTGCTTTTTCCTGCCGATGAGGTCAGGGAGGGTTTGGTATGTACCCAGCCAGGCTGGAAACTCGCACCCCTCCGTCCCTCCTCATCCTCACCCCCGTGGCTTAAGTTGCTTCAGGGTCACCCCATGGGCTCATCCCTCTGGGATCCTTTGACCACGCCGTGGGGAACAGCAAAGGGGCCTTTTGCTTTGGCCGGGTTGACCTTGCTATACCAGCTGTCCAAAATACCAGGGCTCCCTCTCTGCTGCCAGCCACCGTGTCCTCCAGACCTTGTGCTGACTCCACAGCTCACCAGCTGGCTGCTATATATTTACTTTTTACCCCCTCCCCACCCCTTGCCACCTTCTCTCTGCCTTTCCCAAAAGCAGCAGTGGAGGACGGGCAGCTCGAGCGCTGCCTGTGTTCTGCAAGCACCTGCCAAAAATGCCACCCTGAATTATGTGCTGCCTGGGAACCCCGGCTCCCACCCCCCAAAATATCCCCTGCAGCCCCCCTGGGGGGGGGAGGGACCAGCTCTGCTGGGGTGCCCTGCAGTGGAAATGCTTCTGCAGATGCTCTGGAGCATCTTGGAGCGCGGGGACTGTGCGCAGGGAGAGGGGGCTGGGGGCAGGGCAGCTCCAGCTGTGGCGGCTGGACAGATGTTTTGTCCAGACACTTGGCCTTTCCTGGCTGTCCAGGAAGCACGGTCACCAAGGGCAGCCCTGGATGCTCTCTGGCCACTTCCCAGGGAGGAGGAACCTCTCGGGTGCCTGCCAGCGGTCATTGGCAGCTTTTCACCATCCCCCACCACGCCGGCTCGGTCCTGTGCCAACACCCCCCCTGTCATCGTCCTCCCTGGGGGCTGAACAGGGGGCCAAGGAGATGTTGCCGTGTCCTGAGCAGGTTTTGGGGACTTGTGAGGTTTTGGGGACCTCCTGGTTTGCAAAGAGCCTGTTTGTACCTCGCTGGTTGCGATGGGTGCCCGCTGTGCCGTGTTTCCGTGCTGGGTTTGGGTGGGGAGGGCTCTGTTTGCTCCCCCCCCAGCATGTGCCACTCAGAGCAGGGTGTTTCCTGAGGCTCCCTGGCTCCCCAGCAAGGACCAGTGGCCAAACAGCTCCTGGTGGTCCTGTGCTGCTGGCCAGATCTGCCCATCTGGCCAGATGTTGCCCTTCCTCCCTGCAGTGCAAGGTCTATGCTGCGCACTGGGCTTGAAGTGATCTCATGGAAATGTCCCTCCGGCGTGACCCGAGGGGACACTGCCCTCCTTGGCACTGCCAGGGCTTGGGGGGCACCTTGCAGGGGTAGATGCAGGGGGGTTGGAGGGCAGGAACACCCCGAGGTGTATGTGGAGCAGGGTGGAAGCTTGGGAAGGAGCCACCGGAGCTGGGCTGGTGATGGCAGATCCCAGCCACGCTGGGCGTTCCTCCACCATGAGCAGCTGGTGCTGGGAGACCTTCCAG
>NW_008619046.1:8398-8788 GCF_000691845.1 Merops nubicus | reverse complement strand
GGGGCCGCGGGGCGTCTCTGCTCGGAGGGGTTCTCGCCGTGGGCACAAGCCCAGCGCCCGGATGGGTTTGCTCTGCTGCTGCTCTGCCTCTGCTGCAGCTGCAGGAGGCTGCTCCTTCTCTTTAGACCCCCATGAGCAGAGCTGAGCCGCCCCTGTGGGGGCTGGAGGGGCTGGAGCTGTGACCGTGTGCTGATGGCACCGAGTGTGCTGGTTATTGCAACCGCCCGAGATGCAATTGCTTTCCTTCCTGCTGTGACCCCAAACCTGGCTTTTCTGGCTAAAAGCAGAGTGCCTGCTTTTGCCCTCAGGCTGCTGGCCTCCATCCCGCTCATTCCCAGCCCCACAGACCCATCCCAGCAAGCTGGGGGGGGGCATCGGATGTGCTGAACC
>NW_008619046.1:7337-8192 GCF_000691845.1 Merops nubicus | reverse complement strand
CCGTGGTGCTTGGCCGCCGGCTGGAGCGGAGATGATGCAGGATGTGAGTGAGCAGGGAGCGATGCGGGGGGAGCCAGGGTGTTTAATCTTTAAAAAGACAGTTCCTCCTCATGGCAGGTCTTACAGAGGCCTGACAGGCTGGGTTTGCTCTTTCTTTTTCCTTTTATTTTCTTTTTTTTGTGTGTGTGTGCTTGTTTAACTTGTGCTTTGGAAGGAGGAAGCCTCGGGTAGAGCAGGAGCCTTGTCCTTGCCTTTGGGCTGTGGTTGCTGCCCGCCGTGGCACTGGGCCAAGGAGCAGTGGGCTGAATTCCTGCTATTTCTGTCAAACAACCCCAATATTATTATTATTTTTTTTTTTTAATCCCAGAAACAACACCAAAATTGTGCAATTTGAAAGCAAAAGCCGGTTGTGCTCTGTCGGGTCAGGGGTTGTGGTTATTTGTCCCCGTGGGAAGCGTGTGGCCCCATTCCAGGGCACAGGGGGGGTCTGGCACCCAACAGCATCACTCTGGGGCTCTTGGTGGGTGCTGGAGCAGAGCGCCCAGGGGTGCTGGTGTGGTCCAGACCCCAGTCACCAGGACAACGCTGGGCGTGTTGGACCCTGCTGCAGGGAGCGGCCTGGCCCGTGGGGAGGAGGCACTGGGCTGGTGCTGTTTCAGATGCTGCTGCCAGATTTGCTGCTGCCTTTCCTCCTCCTCATCCTCGGTGGCTGTTGCCCAGACCTGCCCTCGGTGTTTTGCAAGAGGCAAAAATCAAAGCAAAGCAAGGGGCTGCCCTCCTGCAGGGGGGGTTTCTCCCTGGCACAGGGGGCTTTGGCTGCCAGGGCCAAGCAAACCCCTCCCTGGGCACCCACCT
>NW_008619046.1:6815-7017 GCF_000691845.1 Merops nubicus | reverse complement strand
CCAACTCCCTGCGTGTTGTTTTTTCTCCATGCACATTATGACCACGATGCATTTATCCACCTCCACACCTGGTCAAATCCCAGGGGAGCTGGGGCAGAGCTGAGCCATCCTTTCTGCCAAAACTGTTCCCCCAAAGACTTTTGGGTGTAAGGTGGGGATCAGAGCCACCACCCCGCAGGCACACCCCCCCCCCCACACGCAC
>NW_008619046.1:1320-6770 GCF_000691845.1 Merops nubicus | reverse complement strand
CACCCCCCCCTAGCAGCACCCTTGTCCCCCAGAAAGGGCAACTGCTCAGGTCCCCACTGCATCCTGCCTGCCTGCAGGACACACTGCTTGCCTATACTGCTTTTTCCCTTTCTTTTTTTTAAAAAAAAAGAATTATTTTTGCCCCCTCCCCCCCCCTTCCTTTTCTTGGGAAGCAAGCCCAGCGCACAGCACATTCTTCCTCCCCCCGCAGCCTCTGCCTGGCTTTGACCCACGGGTGGGAGACATTTATAACGAGCCTTTTAGCAAATTCCCCAGCTCCCTGCAGCATTATTCCACGCAGTCTGTGACAGATGATCCCGTGGAGATTTCCCAGTGAGTGCCTGTCACTGGCCGAGGACCCTGCGGTCCCCCGGGACCCCGCGCTGGGGGGTTCCTCAGCCAGACCCGTGGAAGGGGGAGGATGTTCCTTGCTGGATTCTGCAAGTCTCTGGATTAAATTTCTTCCTGTGCAAATACTCTCAGGGCGGGTCCTTCCGTTCCAATTAACTGGGCTGGGGCCAGATCCTGTCCTGCTTACATCAGAATTGATCCAGTCGCTTTCCCAGGAACTGTGGTTGAATTCTGGGGGTGGTGGAAACCTCTGAGCTGTGCTGGTGGGTCTCACTCCTCAAATCCAGCAAGGGGGCAAACCCTGGAGTAGTGGGAACAAAACAGCTTGTTAGTAGGTTGTTGGGGTTTTTTTTCCTTCAAAATAACTCAGTAACAACCAGTAACTCCCCAGGAAGGGCTGTGGGGAGCCCCCTCCCCTCCACCCTCCAGCCCCAGGGTGCTTACAGGGCTTTGCCACTGGCTTTCAGCTGTGGCATGGATCTATTCCCAATTTGAAGATGCTGGTGATCATCATGAAAGATTAATGGTTTTAAACAAGCCACTGTAAAAACAGTCCTTGGGGGTTTGCATCCCCAGCTGGTCTCTGGACCTGGTTAGGCTTGGTCACCCTCGAGGTCTCCCCAGAAGCAACCCCCCTTCTTCTTTTAAATAATATGATAGAAATGGAAATTCAGCTCAGCCTCCTGACTTTGCAGCACCGAGCCAAGCCCCCAGATGTCCAGCACCTCACAATGACCTTGGAAGTGCAGGATCCATAGGGGAAGGGGGGTGGCCCCATGTGTGTCCCAGTGCAGCTCAGCTGCTGCTTCATCGCTCCAGTTTGGCAGTTTTTTTGTCTTATTTCCCCTGGTGTGCTCCTGAGGGGCCTCTCAGCCTAATCCCACAACGTGCCTGGCATCAAAGGGTGCAGGGTGCTTTGAAGAGCCCGGGTCCCAATTGCTGCTCGGGTGGCAGAGGGGTGAGTGCTGGCGAGCTGTGCTGGAGCTGCCAGCAGTCCCTGTGGCACTGCCTGGCATGGGCATCCTGTTCCTCAGGGATGTGCTGCCCTCCTGGGAGCCTCAGCCGGATGGGATGGGGCTTCCCATGCTTGCAGCTGCTGCTGGGCTGGTTTTGGCATAGCTCCTTCCTTCCTCGAGTGCTGGAGAATTCCTGTTGCAGAGGAGGGGTTTGGAGATGACTGGACCCAGAGCTCTGCCAGGAGTGGGTCCCAGCCTGGCCACCGGGCACTGGTGGGCTCAGGGCACCCAGCACAGGGCAGGAGGCACCAGGACCCCCACCCTGGAGCGTGCTGGGGAGAGGAGGGGAATGAGGATGCTGTTCCACGGGCTGATGTCAGCATGAGGTGATGATGCTCCATGGCCCAAGGCTGCTGGGGCCAGACCCAGCACCAGTGGGACCATCCTGATGTGCAGAGTGCCTTGAGCTGGGCACTGCCAGGCTATCTGTAAGGCTGGTATGTATGGGTGCATATAGACATACACACAGGAAAACCAGCAAACCCCTGGGTATGGTCCTAGGAGTGAAGCCCAGGTGGTCTCTCTGATGTCTAGTATGATGGCAACGCTCACCATCCTCTCTGCTTTCCGTGGAGCCACTAAAGGCTTTCTCCTCTACCACACCCTTTAGTCTCAGATAACTTAGAGGATCGTTTTCAGGCAGCCCTGTGGGGTTTTGGGGCTGCCCTGTCGATGAGCCAAGCCTCAGCCCCAAGTGCCTTTTCCATGGCCAGGAGCTGAACTCTGTGAAGAGCGTGATCCGCGACGGAAACGTCCCGAGCCCCTTCTGTCGGCCAGATGTTTTTACAGGAAGGGGAAGGGAAATGGGATTTGCGTTTGTGCTGGGTTCTTTGGAGGGTTTTAATGAAATCCAGCCCATCCCCTGAATCGATGGCGTGCCGAGGCAAGCAGGGAGGATTCCTTGCCCTGAGCACTCGTGGTGCCCGGGCTGGGGCTCGTCCGTCTGCAGCCGTGGCCACGGGAGGAGCAGTATTTTTATCTCTGCTCAGCGTGAGACTGCTTTGACTTCCTTTTTTTTTTTCTCTCTTTCTTTCTTTTTCCCCTTCCTTTCACCTGAAGCTGGTTTCTGAGAACTGCCACCTCCTGAGCCAGCAGCTCCTGCACTGCTGGGCTCCGATTTTCAGCGCCTGGGGCTCCGTGTGGCAGGAGGTGGGGGAGGTCCCCAGGTTGTCATCCCCATCCCAGCTCCTCCCGGAGCTGCTTTGTACCTCCGGGAGCAATTGAGGCTGCTCAGATGTGGCTTTAAGTGGCTTAACTGAGGATATGCAAAGAGGTAGTGGCAGAGGGGGAGCTGCTGCTGGTTCCTGCTCGCAGGGATGGAGAGGCCACGTTTTGGGAAGTTGAATCCAAAGCACATTTCCTCTTATTAGTCACTTAAAATTATGCTTTAAAACTGGACGCAGCAGGTCGGATGCACAAACGCCCTGGCTGCTGCTGCAGCCCTGGGAGCTCCTTCATTCCTCTGCTCCTGCAAAAGGGTCTTTTCCTCCTGGTGGTGTCCAGCAGACCCCAGAGGTGCCCCATGAGAAGGGCTTTGCTGGGAACAGGAATCATCTCCGTGCCCCGTCGTCGCCCTGGCCCTGGGGAAAAGTGTGTTTGTGTCAATCTGGATCCCATTTGGTGTCCCCCATCCTGTGAGCCAGAGCAGACTGGACCACGTGTGCTCCTGCCCTCGTCCCCTGTGGTTTGCCCAGGGGCAAGCTGGCCCCCACCCTGTCTGACTGTCTCTCTTTGTTGTATGTTAAGCAATCCCTGGCTGGTGGGGGCTGTTGGTCCTCCAGCCAAGATTGACCCTGTTGCCTCAGCCCTTGGAGGCTGGACAGCGTGTGGGCAGAGAGCTGTGTCCTTCTCCTGGCATTCCCAGGAACCACATTCCACTCCTGCCATCCTGCTCTAGGCATCTGCAGAGTCTGTGTCCTTCTCCTGGCATCCTCAGGGACCACAGCATTCTCCTGGCATTTCCAGAGACCACTTTACACTCCTGGCATCCTTCTCCTGGCATCTCCAGGGGCTGCATCCTTCTCCTGGCATCCCCAGGGACCACATTCCTTTCCTGGCATCCTTCTCCTGGCATCTCCACAATCTGCATCCTTCTCCTGGCATCTTTCTCCTGGCATCCCCAGGGACCACAGCCCTCTCCTGGCATTTCCAGGAACCACTTTCCACTCCTGGAATCCCTCTCCTGGCATCTCTAGGGAGCACATCCCTCTCCTGGCATCTTCAGAGGGCCACATCTCTCTCCCTGCATCCTCAGGGACCATACCCCTCTCCTGGCATCCCCCTCCTTCTGCTGGCATCCCCAGGGCAGGAGCTGGGAAACCTGCCGGGGGAGAAGAGGCAGAGGGGTTTCGGGTGTCCTGTGATTCCCTTGGGAGAGTTGAAATCACACCCAAAGACACCCAGAGCAGCCCTGAAAGCCGCCTGCCTCACTGTCGGGGCTGTGCCACTCCCTGTTCTTCGAAGGCACATGGGGCTGAGCATCCTTTTGGCTTTTAGAGATTTTGGTGGTGAGTTTTTTTCTAGCTTGATTTTTTTTTTTTCCCCTCCTCTTTTTTTTTGGTTTTTTTTTGGTATGGCAGAGGGAGGGTGATGAGACAAAAGGTTATTTGTCATTTATTAACCACAACTTTTTCCATCCTTGGTCATGCACGGAAAAAACACTTTTAGCAGCGTAACCGCAGCCCCGGCGTTAATTGCTGAAGAGCAGAGTTTCTTATTTTGGAAACTTTGTTGCTGGGATGGAGCTCGCCAGGGTTCAGTTGGGTCAGGAGGGGAAGGGTGAGGGATAGAGCCCCAACCTGCCTCTCCCCCGGCTGCTGGGGTCGCCGGGGTTTGCAGAATGGGTGCTTGGAGTGTTTCTTTTTAACCCCCTCCTTTCCAACCCACCCTGCTGGTGCTGGTGGGGGGTTTGCCCCATCACTGGGACCCCTCTGCTCACGGTGGTGATGCTTCATGTGGTGGGTGGTGCCAGCACGTGGCTGCTCAGGTCGGTGCCATCTCCCTCGCAGGGATGCTGCAGAGCTGCTCGGGTAGGGAAGCACCAAGTGCCAGCTGAGAAGTGAGTGAAAAATGGAGATCTTGGGCTCTTTCCCATTCCTTTTTTGTGTGATTCTCTTCAGGGCCACGTCGCTTCCCCCCAAACCTCTCACAGCTGAGGGTGCGAGGGGCAGTGGGGTGCTGGGGGGTGCAGGAGGGTGCTGGGTCCCACTCAGCCCTGGCAGCCCGTGTGAGATGCCTGCTGGTGGGGTTTTTTTTTTGGGTGGTTGTCTCTTTTTATTTTTTTTTTCCCCCTTTTTCTTTTTTCTTTTCTTTTTATGGCCCAGGATGTGGTTGTTTCGAGGCTGAGTGCTGCTGCTTTCAAAGGTAAATATTTATGAGAGGCTGCGCAGGTCTGGCAGGATCCTTCCCGGTGGTGGGAGCTTGGGTTCATCCCAGCTCCAACCAGCACCCCTGATGGGCTTTGTGATGTTCACCATCATCCTGAGATTCTTAAAAACGAAGCATTTTGGCCAAGATCTGCTTCCTTCACCCCAGACAGCCGGGAGCCAGGTCCTGCTCTGGGACCAAAACACCCACCTGGGGGGATCAGATGCCCCATCCTGGGCTCTAGAAGCTCTTGCAACATCCTGGGAGGTGCAAAACCCTTGAGTGAGGCAAAACCTTGGGGTGGTGCAAGACTCAGGGACATCGTGGGGACCCTGTGGGGGTGGTGCTGGACACCCCACACCCCCCAGCCCTCCAGGGCCAGGGTCTGGGGTGACTCAGTCCCTGGCTGCAGCCGGCTCCCACTTGCATACAGACACCTTGTTTACTTTCCACTCATTATTTATCCCAGGAAATTCTTAAAACAGCCCACACTGGAAGCAAGTTTAGCTTAAAATAAATTAAAAAAAAGTAAAGGGGCTGGCACAGGCTGCCTGTTCACAGAGCCTGTTTGTAGCCCCTGCCTCCCTAAACCCTGCTGTGACCGTGAACCTCTGGGCTCGCTGGTTTTGGGGTGGTTTGCAGGGTTTTGGGGTGGTTTGCAGGATTTTGGGAAGGAACATTGCTTGGTGGCTGCTGGAGGGTTATTAGTGGCACAAA
>NW_008619046.1:0-1296 GCF_000691845.1 Merops nubicus | reverse complement strand
GCAATCAGCCCTGAGGATGGGTTGAGGGTTTCCAGCCAGACCCCCCAAATCCCTCCCTGCTGGTGTGGATTTACCTGGCAGCCCTTGGGGTGGCATTTCTCAGCATCCCAGATGTAATTCACTAGGAAATGGGGGGTCGGTGGCTGGGTGGGGGTCAGGGCTGTGTTTTCACTGCTCGGCAGCCACTGGGGATGGGAACAGAAGGTGCTTTGTGCCCCAGCCACCCCCGAGCCAGCGCTTCAGGCTGGCACAACGGTGCCTCTTGTCACCGCTGAGCCCGGTCCCCTCGGGGACGGCTCTGTCCCCTGCCCTGGGCTTGGGGGATGCTTGGAGACAGGGTGTCTTGGAACCTCTTTTGTCCCTCTGGCGTTGGTGCCTCAGATGCCAGCCAGGGTTTGGGGTGGGCAGAGCAGGGTTTTTGTGGGGGTGGTGGCCAGGGTCTGGGGGGCTCTCAGCAGCCCGCAGTGGGATCACCTCTCATGTTTCTCTGCTTAACCTCCTACCTGAAGTGCCCCAAACCTAGAACAGAGAACCCCATGATAGTGCTCACTGCTGTCAGTATGTTTCAGAGTGAACAGCCTCTGCATGCAGGCAGAGAGACCACCTTGGGGTCCTCCACAGTGAGTGTTGAGGGGGTGAGCTGGGCTGGGGGTCCCTGCAGTATCCACAGGGTGCAGGAGGCACGCGAGAGGCTGGGGGTGTGCAGGGAAAGGGCTGAATCAATGGGACCCCAGACCCTATCCCTGGCACTGGCATTGGCACGGGGTGGATCTGTTCCCTTGGGATCAAACACCCGAGGAGGAGCATTGGGATTATCTGCGCTACCAGCCCCCCGGGGCGCTGGGATTAGCTGCTGGAGGACAGGGGCTGGGATTAGCCATGCTGCAAACCTGTGAGACTGAGCCCTGGGGTTAGCCATGAGCCCAATCCCTGAGGATGAGCACTGGGATTAGGTGTGGTGCATATCCCTGAGGATGAGCACCAGGATTAGCTGTGGTGTGACCAGCACCGGGATCAGGTGTGGTGCAAACACCCAAGGGCACGTGGTGGGAGTATCTGTGGTGCAACATCCCCAAGGGCGTGCGTTGTGTTTAACCACGGTGAAGACTCCCCAGGACAAACACTGGGATTATCTCTCAGGCAGAGTCCCCGAGGACAAGCTCTGTGATTTCCCACAGTGCAACCCCCCACGGATCACCTCGGGCGCAGCAGACACCTCACACCCTCTGGCGTGACCCTTGGTGTCCCCCCCAGCCCCACGGAACCCCCGTTGCCACCCCGCTGCCCTGCGCCGGG
>NW_008619045.1:2691-8910 GCF_000691845.1 Merops nubicus | reverse complement strand
TATTATTATTATTATTATTATTAAATATGGCACAACAAAAGCAATGTCACACTGCCTACTTATAATGGATCACTAGTGCCACCTTCTGATGCAAAGTAAGAAAAAAACCCTGAAGTTTCACACAGTATACTGCATGGCATGCTCTAATACCTAGAGATTTCTTTTAGTTATGTTATTTTTAATGTAAGAACCTGTTAAGGAGCTAGATAGAAACTGAGCAGCCTCGTAGCCACAATGATAAACATTTTGACTTCGGTAAACTGTATTGTAAAAGGGAGAAAAAAGAGTAAGGTGAAAATATAAAGCCTGTAGTTATGTGATTTACCTTTTGGTTTCGAGCCTATCTTGCAGTATAACTTTTGGAAATAGTTCTAATTTACGTTAGGTTTTGGAAATTAATAATAACTCTTCATGCATGTCCACGGGAAAAAATAAACCAGAGCTACAACCCAGAATTAATCACTTTAAATGTCATATTGCCAGGTTTGCTCCAGAACTGTTGCCGACAAGGATAAAGACATGCTCATTCATTATAACCCCTTCCCTTTGACTTAATATAAAGGGCAAAAGGCAGCATGATAGATTTAAAAGATATTGTCTACAACATTGATTGCTCTCTATCGATACATTTTTGCTCCTGCATCTTGATGCTGTTTTGAGTGCAGGATGTATGCTCATTCTTTACATTATTTGATATAATCTTACTCCTTCGATTGGATTGCCATTTTTCTCTGGTAATTGCCAAACTGGGGATTTGATTCATGTGTTGCAAATGTAAGGAATTTAGAGCCTGAAAAAGAAAAAATAAGTTTCTTCCTAATCTGAACAACATTTTCTTTTCTCACGAAGACATGAAAAACTGATACATGGAAATCAAATTTAAGAGTGTTAAACTCATGTTGCTCCTTTTAAATTCCTCCAGATCTAGATTTGGCAGATTCTTTTTTTTTTTTTTTTCCTTTCTTTTTTTTCTTTCTTTCCTTTTTTTCCTTTTTTTTTTTTTTTTTGTTTTCATATTCACAGTTTTAAACTTCTGAAACCTTCTGCAAAAATACCAGAAACAAATCAACAGCAGGTTTCAGTTCAAGGATCCCAGTACTTGTCAGGGAGCTGTTTCTGCAAAGCCGGTCCACAGTACTTGAGATCAACACCAGGAACAAATTACTGTTGTAATCAAAGCTGCCAACTTAAAACAGGAAGATGAGATGGATCTTAATAAGCTTGAAAACTATTATTTATTGAAGTTAAGCATATGTTTTGGCTGTGAAGTGGCCTTTCTCAAATATTTTCATAATAATTCTTGAGAGAAATAATGCTCTCATTTTAATCTGATGTTTCCACTTTCTGCATCTGGGTAGTCTGAACATATTCCCTCTCACCATAATCACTTCACACACAAAAATCAAGAGATTCAGTTTTCTGACAGAGCACATTAGCTTCTGCTAGCTCTTGCACTAAATATATTTGGATCTGTGCTTCGTGTCACAAATTTTAAGAGGCTGATTTCATGAAATATGGCAAAAACAGAAGTTATAGACTTCATCGACAACTGCCGATAATAATCTTTCTCTCTCTTTTTTTTTCCAGAAATCAGAAATGTGTTATATATTTAGCAAAGCCTTGCCTTCTTCAAACAGAAATCTCAGCATTCCCATATTATAAACCATGTAAGTTCCCAGTCATACTGAATTTTTCAGGCAAATCAACAATAAGAAATACATATGTTGTATATAGGCTCCTCGAAATTCCCCATTTTCATTTATTGGCCTTGTCTCTGTACTTGTCATTACATCACAATTCCAGCAGATGTAAAAGCCAGAAGAAATAAAGGCATTTTTACATAACAATTTCAAATTTGAGAATTTCTCTACAAAAAGCAATTGTGCTCAGAGCCTGCTCTGCTGCAATGTCTTCGTGAGCATTCCCACTTACATTTCTAAAACTACTCCAGCATTTTTAAGACTACGTGACTGACAGATTTTGGAGCTTGGGTGTTTTTGTACTCAGCTAAGTACTCCGCTTCCATTACTCTAGAAATGAGGATGCTGCTGGGGAGACATCATTTGTAGACAGAAAATATATCAGCAATCAACAGGTGACCAAGTTGTCTCAGCTTGTCACCTGAGCATGACCTCTGAATTGCCATGAAGTGTGAACATTAAAGGGGATCATTTTTTTTCTACAGCCAAAAGAGGCAGAGGGAGTGATGCAGTGAGGACCAAACCAATATACTGTGAGTTTTCTGTTCCAGTAGCATACTGTCCTTCCAGTCTTACACAAAGCACAAGCCTGTAAATCTGTTATGTTGCCTGTGATTTACCTACCAAATCCTTGTACTGGTAAAAATTGTGTCAAAATACAAAAATGGGTATATTTTTTAAAAAGGTAAATAGCTTACTAAGGATTCAAGAAAACAGCTTAGATGAAATTGTGCTGAAAAGGTTCTTCAAAAACAAGCTTTCAGTAGCTGTACACTTTTACTGACTAATATTCCAGATGTTGCATATTTCTGAATTTAATAATTTTTTATGGCATAGTAAGACGGATACAGAATATTCCTTTGTGTTCTCTTACTTGGCTGAACTTCCCAGTCTGCAGCACTGCAGTTTTTAAAGCTAATTTCAAAACCAGATTAAAAAAAAAAACATCCTGAAGTTGTAAAAATTTGCAAAGAGTAGGTGAAAACACAGTTGCAGTGGAGAAAACTCAGTTGATAACACATTAGTGCAAATATCAGTCAATATATACTATATGATAACTAACTGAAATATATATTATTTTCATTAAAATAGTAGCATAGCAAACTTAAGTTTCTGAACCTGCAGCCCCCCATCTCTGACAAGATATAAATTATCATAGTTTAGAAAATTTTTTCATTACAAAGATTTATTTTACATCTTTCAGAATGTAAAATAATTTCAGAAACACTACCTATCACCTGGCGTTTTATAATCATCCTTCTCAACAACATCCCTTTTCTTAGCTATAGCCACCATTTTAGTTTGTTTCCGTTATTAAGGGGAAAAAATAAAAAAAAAAAAAAGTCTAAGCAATAAGAACTTCTTAAAAAAAAAATCAAAAAGCAAACAAAAAAAAATCTCCCATTCAGGAACAGCTTTTTCCAAACTCACCAAAAGGGTTTTGAGATACAAGACAACAAATAATTACTTATGAAGGAATCAGACTGCAGCAGGAAAAATACCCAACCTAAACACAATGGAAGGTGAACCACAAAGACAAGACAAAGGGGAGAGAGCAGGAGCCAGGAGCATGAAACCAACAAGGAGAGGGGCCTTCCATCCTCATCTCACCCATACACATCTTCACCTGCTGACATCAACTGAGTGTCTCCAGGAGTGAGAATGTGGCTGTTTCTGCCTGTTAGCCAATTTCTGGCAACGTTGCTCCGTGGCTCCATCCTCTCCTATCTCTTTTGTTCAGTTTTGAGTCCCTTTTTTTTTTTTTTTCCACACCATGACCTCAAGTTTCTCAAAGATTTCTGTGCAAAGGGTCCCACAACTGAAGAGAAATTGGGAAAGAATTGAAAAGCTGGATAAGCAAGATGGGAAACTAGTAACATAAGGAAAGAGAAGGAGCAAATGATTTGTTAGGAGAAAGAAACCCTCTTACCTTGCCTTGAGAAGGACTCAAGCTCAAATTCTAGCTCTCAGCCACCCAAACCTCTCTCCTCGACGGAAGATCCCGGATGCCTGGTGGCACCCAAGTGTGTACCAATGCTGTGGGATTTCTGCAAATTAAAACAGTAGTACTTGGTATTTAAATGTCATTCACTAGACTGGTTTGGTAGCTGCAGCCCAAGCTCTTCAGGTTTCATTGCACTCCCAGATTTAGGGGCTGTAAACAGGAGGATGCTATAGGTGGCTATAGGCACTTTCAGGGGGAGTTTGGGGTTCTGTGGGGAACTCTATGCCCCAAGTTCTCAGTGTTTTAAAAGTTCAACATGTGTTGCTGGAGTTTGTCCCCCTTCACACAGTCTTCCAACTTCCTCACCTTTATGATGGACCATAAAGCTGTAGCAGAATCAAATGCTCAGTGGTCGCTGCTGAAGTTGGCACGTTGTGCCTAAAAAATGAGGGAAAGGGACATCACTCAAGCTGCTGAAGATAATCACTCTTCATTATTCCAAACAAACTTTCTCAAAACCACTTTAGTGACAATGTTCTCAAAACCAAAGAGAGAATGGCCTGAAAAGATATTGGGAACTTAGTCTTGTGCTTGAAGAGACGTTGCAGACTGTGCATTGTTTTGCAGTTGGAAATGTGCAACTGACAGTAGAAATGGGTATGTGCCTGTGTATGTCTGCTGTGTGTGAAGTCTAGAGGGATTATTCCATGTTAATGAGAGCCAAGGAATTCCTCTAGCAGCATCTTGCATAAGTGAGAATCACATAATTTAAAGCTGGCCAGGGGCAGCTTTAACTTACATGCCATTTTCAAAATTGCCTTTTTTTTTTTCTTATTGAGGAAAGAAAAGCTATAACTACACTCGTTTTTGCTAGCTCACTTCCATTTTGCATGTCCACTAACCCTTCTACAGAATGGATTTGCACCCTTCTAAAAACCTGTAAGTGGAATACGTGTTATTTCCTTAATGGATGAATACTGATTTTGCAGAACGAAAGTGATAATACTACACAATGCTTCCCCCAAGTCCATTAAATGAAACTCCAGGCTACGTGGTCTGTAAATCACTTCAGATTATGCTACTAGGATCCATATTCTTCCTCTTCTCTGACTCCTTTCTTTTTCTTTTCCTACAAAGCAGCATGGAAAAGGATGTCATTCAATAAAAGGATGGTTGTTCTTTCCATTAATTTATTTCTATTAATGTTCCCAGCAATGAGAAAACACAACAACTCTCCCAGACTGTTTTCTAAAAATATGTAAACAAAGATACAAACATAAAAATACAGGGACTTTCTGTCTGTATCCACTCAAACCTGGGCTAATTTCTTCCTCTCACCACACAGTAAAGGAAAGTCTATAGATCATAATTTAATTCAAATTTTCTCCCATTTAACAAAGCAATTGCTTAACTATCTCATCTTTCCTCCAATACTGAGGCAAGTAGCTGTACAAGAGCTAGCTTTAGTTTGCTGCAGAGCTCTGGACAAAGCTCTTGTTTTAAGTGAATTTTCTCAGCTTTAGCATTGCTTTAGAAATCTCCATCTAGGCTAGACGAGGATATAATACAAGCCTGCAATCTTTATGCAGTAACCTGTGTCACTGACAACATCTGTATAAGATATTGCAAACTGGAAGGGAAAAAAAAAAAATCTCTTTTACTACATTTTTAATTGGACTTAAAACATTTTTCATGACAACAGTAGAAATGAATCCAGCCCATAGTTTTGTTGTTAGGAGGGGAAGTGTAGTATTAATGATACAGGCTGGACAGTGATGACCTTTCCATCCCTAACCTTCCTTCCATCCCAAACACAGATAGCCAATGCAAATCAGCTGAAGAGTATGGAAAACTGACTGAATTAGTGCCTCTGTCCAGCAGGTAATTAACAGGGAGCTACAGCCACCACACAATTCCAGGACATCACCCAAAATAACAGGAAATAAGATGCTATGCCTATAAAGACATCTGTCTTTTATTTGACCCCTGTTGAACACAAGGGGAGATTTAGATCCATAACTTTTATGGCTTCCTAAAGAACTGAGGATAGACAAAACAAATTTCCTGCAAAGATTATAAGTGAGTGTGAGGCAAGACTTAGTCTAAAATAGTACTATTAAAGGTTGGCTGGAGCTTACAGTAGCAGAGACTCAAAAAAAAACCCCATACAAGACAGTATTTTCTTTAAAATTGCAAAATCTCTATAAAATGATTCAGAAATAGTGGGGTCTTTTAGCTCCAGCACATTAATTTAAATATGAAGCAACACCTCTACATTTCATGCTAACTATTATTTCTTTTATTCTCAAAGTAATCTTAGTAGGTGGAGGGAGGGAGAAGAAAACCATTTAAGCATTTCTAGCCTGATGTGGGGGTGGAAAAAGAAGCTTGTAGGCTCTGATAGCGACTGCCCCTTGAAAACAATAATTAGCTTGAGAAAAGCACAGCAGTTTCAGCTGTCAAAAGGCACGAAATCCCAGTGTCACCAGTTTGATCAGCTCATTGATAGGCTATGCAAAGACCTGTTCAGAAACGCAGGAGCAGCAGCGATAGGGATCGGCGTGTTTGTACCGT
>NW_008619045.1:0-2663 GCF_000691845.1 Merops nubicus | reverse complement strand
GGGGGGGGAAAGAAAATAAAAATAGGAGGGTTGTCAAATTTGAAAAAGTAAAAATAAATCCCAGAACTTAAACAAGAGTGAGTTACAGTTCTAAGGAGGATGTTTTAGCTAAGCTTTGCTGTTCGCCTTCTCCGAAAGAATAAACAAAATATGGGTTAGAAATAATGCACCAGGCAAAGAAGAGAAGGAAAAACCAGGACAAAAATCTTTCTGAGCTGATATCACTTGCTTTTTGAACGTATAAAAAATTAGTAGCTGCACAAAACAAATTTCCCTTTGAGTTCCTAATGGATCAGGACAAACATTTAAATATTCCAACAGTTTAAAAAAAATAGTTCTATTTACTGGCAGAGGTGTTTGGTGGTTTACAAATCAAGAAAGCCACAGTTTCTGCCACTATAAGTTTGTCACCTTTGCTAAAAAAATAGCCTGTAGAGAGACCACATATTCACTCAGGTTGAAGGTCAAAACTTCAGGTTTTGTTTGTGTCTTTTTCAGAAAAGCAGATTTTTTTTTCCTAGTCAGCCACTTTCCATTGGAAGCTGTGCGTTTGTAAAAAGGTTGGCTAAAGACTGGGAGCTCTTTGTGCAGGGTTCATCATTTGCTGTGTTTTTACAGCGTGCTCAGCACGCCACAGACACAGCCTCCCGGGTTGTGGCTGACCATGGCTAGTGCAATACAAGAAATATTTGGAAAATAAAACCAGGGTGGGAACACGGTAAGGAGATTACATAAAAAAACAGCTCTCTTGCCATCTTTCTGCATCATCTGTGCACCCAGAAACGTGCAGGCATACACAAATAAGAGCTGTGCATAAGCCAGTCTCTGGGAAAACATCTTCATCAGTATTTTTACTTTGGGAAATGAACCCCTCAACAGCATCCAGAACATTTCTGCCTTTCAGGAGGAATTAAAAATCACTTATCATATCAGGATAGGAAGGAAAGGGGTTTCTCAGTTGTTGGGGTTTTTAAATTTTTTTTAATTTTTCTTTCTTTTTCCAGGGGTATGAATGGACAGGAACAGACATAATAGCAATTACTCTCCAACTGTAGCTGATTATCTCACTCTAATCTGCTTTACCTTTTGATTTCGTTACAGCTTTCACAACAAAGTGCAAAATTTAGGAGCCCACGGGCCCAGCCATGCACAGATACCCACGAAAGCAGCTCATTGCTCTGATGATATCCAGAGTGCTCTATGAACACTTAAAAACTTTGTTTCTACAGAGCTGAAACTGGAGGGACTCTCTCCTGAGATTCAGAAGAATTTACCATTTCTGTTTCCAGCTAGAAGAGAAGTTCAGATGCAACTGCAATAAAAAAAAGTTGCTGGAGTGGTATTTTTTGATCAAAGAGGAACATAATTACAGAAACACACCATTTAAGAGGCAAAGGTCTTTTGCATCAGGTCAGGTTAAGCAACTAAGCTACCGAGGACTTTACTGGCACAAACATAATTTCAAAATCTCAAGAAGGCATGTTGGATATTTCCTAGTGATTTCCCATCTCTGGGAAAAATCACTCATACAGCTTTCTTATCATGATGTAAAAATGTATTTAACTTTTATTTCCAAATGTAAGGATTACAGAGAGTGAAAGAATTTGAGAGAAAAACATTCACTGAAGGTGATCTAAAGATATTTTTCGTTTTATGTGAAAAAAAGCCACAATCCTGATCTGTTCTCTAGTCAGTTGGACTTTTGCCAATATATAATAAGATTAAAATATAAGATTAAAAGAAGTTTCAAAATATTTCAACAATAACTGGCCTAAAGGTGAATTCTCATTTCCGTAGCTAGTACCTAAACACACAGTCTATGAACAATTAAATAAGAAAGTAAATTTGTCATTCTTCTTTTCCTTTGAAAGAAAAAAAAAAAAAAAACAAAACAGAATACTATTAATTCTGATATAGACTATTTCAATTACAGCACTTCATGCCTTCCAACTTCAGTGCATTAAGTGAAACAGAAAGGTTATTCAGTTAAATTACAAAACCTCTGCAAATGCATGAAATCTTTCCAATGGAAAACTTAATTATTAAGGAACTCCAGATTGTAATTATTTTTAACTAATTGGAGAAGGATATATTTTTAAGCCTCCGTTTTTTGAGAAGGTACAGTTATAATATTCCTACAATGTCTCTTGGTTTTGAAATGTGGCATATTATTCAGCCCGGGTCCTTTGATGTGTGTTTTTCCCTCAATCCATGCTCCAACAATTCTGTCATACAGAGAACTGAAAATTAAGTTATTCTCACCAGCAATACTCCCCCACAAAGAATCTATCAAACCATAGATATAAACCTCAGAACAATCCCTGCCAGGTTTCTCATGCAAATGCTGCAGAAAAACTTACAAGAGCACTTTAAGATATTGAGAACCCTTCAATACAACCCAGTATAATAACTTTTACTTGCTAATTTCTATGGGTCAGTTGCAAAGGAATAGACCTGTCAATCTTTTTCAGATGTAGCAGAATTTGTCTGTCTACAAACAGGGATGCTTTGTTGTTGCCATAGAGACTAATCCTCCACTTTCCTTCTGTTGACACAGCTAGTCACACTCTAAACTACCTGATCACACTTTTAATAGGCAGCTGACTCCAGTACCATAAAATGCTCAAATCAAGTTCGCAACACTTGACGCATCTACTGTTGCT
>NW_008619044.1:14210-14437 GCF_000691845.1 Merops nubicus | reverse complement strand
CAGCATCGAGCCTCTGCATGCACCCGTTTGGTGAACCTGGCCAGGACAGTGCTGCTGGTGTCACCCTCCCGTCACTATCCTCCCCAGGCTACCTTCAGCAGCCACAGCGTGGGCTGGGCCCTGCAGCTCCCGTGGATCTGCCAGCTGGGGGCACGCTGAGACAGGGCGAGAGCCACCGGCACAGCTCCCGCCGCTCCGGGCCGCTGGCCACCAGCAGACCCCCCCCT
>NW_008619044.1:7286-13927 GCF_000691845.1 Merops nubicus | reverse complement strand
CGTCCTCCTGCTCCCCACCAGCGTCCTCCTGCTGGCCACCAACGTCCTCCTGCTGGCCACCAGCATCCTCCTGCTCCCCACCAGCGTCCTCCTGCTGGCCACCAACGTCCTCCTGCTGGCCACCAGCATCCTCCCGCTCCCCACCAGCGTCCTCCCCCTCACCAAGCCCTGCCTGAGGCACCCTTCTCCGAGCATCCCTGCCCACACAGCCCGATGCTTGACCCTACACTGCTGGGCTGTTTCTTTTTCTTTGATTCTACCGCTGCTCTGTTCCCCTCTAGGCTGCTCTGGTGATAATTAGGAGCTGCTAATTAAAAACACCAACAGAGTACAAGCTTTTGCTGAAATAAATACGGCATTTGGCCTTTCAAGGGGATGCTGCTACAGCTACAAACTGGTTGCCTCCCACGGAAGCGCTTCCAGCCCAGAGACCTGGAGGCAGAGCTGTGGAAGGAGGAGCCTTTGTGGTGGGCAGCCATGAGACCACAAACTGGTGAAGGAGGAGATGCCCCAGAGCAAGCAGGAGAGATAGGACACGTGGCAGAGCTGAGCTGAAGGCCTGCCCCAGGACAAAGCCCCCCACCAGGGCGGGGTTCTCTAGCTCAGGTGTAACTCAGCCCCAGCAGAGCATCAGCAAGTGCAAATGATAAAATTTACTTAAGCCAGCCTGGGGGGAGCACTGGGTTGGTCTGAGCCTCTTTCCCAGAGGGATTGTGGAGCTGCTGGGCTGTGGTTTGTGCCAGGTAGGGGAACAAGCCAGCAGGGCTTTTTTGGGGGGGCTCCAGCAGATTTGGGAGGTATGTGAGTACTAGAAAGTGCCATTGGTGCTGATAGGTGCATCAGCAAAGGGCAGGGAGATCTGCCGTGGTGCTGAGAGCCAGGGTGAGTGTAAGAGCTCTGGTGAGTGGCAAGTCCTCCTCCTTAATCCAGCACGTGCTGAGGAGCAGGAGCCCTGGGCTGGAAGATGGGTAGAGGCTCCACTCCAGCTGCTGCCCCTGAGTGCTGGTGGCATTGTCCCTAACCAGGATTCTTCAGTGGGAGTGCAGGGCAGCAGTCAACACGCCGAGACCAAGGTATTTGTCTTTATTTGAGTTCTGCAGAATTAGGTGCCAGGCAGGCAGTGCCCGGCAGCACAGCTGGTGCTGCTGGTGCCACGAGTGACCGGACGTGTGTCCTGCCCTGGCAGCACCCGGCTGGGGGGACGGGGCTCCTGGCAGCCGTACCAGCTTTGGACCACCTGGGATAGTTTTTCCCTGACGTGCAGGAATTCAGCACATAAGAGTGATTTTCTTTTTAAAAACAGACAAGCTGAGTTTCTCAGGAAGCCCTGCTCTGGGAAAGCCAGCAACATCCCAGCACACCTCATCCCCCCGAGGGTGGGGTGGATTTAGGGGGTGCTCGTGTGAGCCCCTCTCGGGAGGGTGGCTCTGGAAAGGGGGAGCAGGGCAGAGGCTGCCCAGGCTGTCAGAGCCACGTGAGATCCAGCCGTGGCTCAGGGACGCCACGTGTGGCTCCGCAGACTCCACCCGCCCTCCTCCTTCCCCGCTTCTGCGCATGTTTTTCTCTCGTAATTACAGGCTGCTGTATGTACAGGGGCATTTAAAACACATGGAGCTGACCCTGCAAACCTTTTCCAGGGCAGGGAGGGTTTGCCGAGTTCAGGGCCCATGTTATTGACAATGATGATTGAAAATAATCCTCTAAGTCAGTAGTAGGGTCAGGCCTTCTGTGTAAATCTTTATTTAGGCGCCAGGGACGTCTCCTTTTCAATGCCACAGTCTGTAACAGCTCCTTTATAAAGTAAATGCATAGGGACTGTTAAGTCGCTGGATTATAAGGCTGTCACCCATGCATACTGAGTCTGCCGAGTCTGGACCTTCCTGAAACTTCCATTAGGAAAGGAAGATAAATGTTCAGCATGTTGGTAACCCACCAGACAGGGCCATTTGGAATACAGCTTTGCCACCGGGCACCCCGGGGCCCGTCGGTGTCCTCCAGCTGCTCTGGGTCCAGGGTGGGTCGGTGCCCGAGAGCGGTGATGACACAGGTTCAGAGTCACCTGGGTGTTAGAGTATCTGTACCTAAATGGATGTGAGCACATCCAAAAGTATTGCCAGAGGTGCAGGCAGCAGCTTCACAGCCGTTGTGCCACTCTACTCTGGGTTCCAAATTTGGATCTGGAGTGGTTTTTTTTTCCCCAGGGGAGTGGGACTGTAGCTCTGAACTCCCAGGGCAGTGGGCTGGGAGTCGCTGGGCAGAGCAGCCCCCTTTGGCTGCCTGCTGCAAGCCGGGGGCACGGGGGTCCCTTCCCGGGAGGTGGAGGGTGCAGCAGGGGGAGCAGAGCCCCACCAGCCGTCCTGGCCAAATGTGGCCACGGTCCTGGCCGGGTTCCCTTGTCCCCCACACACCACAGGCACTCCCAGCGCCCTGCCGGTCCCGTCCACGGGCTGGGCTCTGCTGGAGGCGCCCTGGCGGAGGCTCCACGGGTGTCGAGCATCTTCCTTCCCATGGAGAACCCTTGTCAGCTCCTCACCAGGCTCTCACCTGGGGGCATCCTCCCCAGGGCAGCCCTCGTGGGCAGGGGATGCTGCCGACCTCTGCACAGCTTCCAAAGAGCACTTGCAATCCCGTTGTCAGCTGCCAGCATTTCACAGCCCAGGTAAATTAAGACCCTGCTTAATTTTTTATCGTGGTTTCCACTTTTTGCTTTTTATTGAGGAACTTTCTTTTGTGGGAATTCTTGTTTTGTGTTCTTTTGTTGTGTCAGTGCTGATAAAAGCGTGTCGTGGATTGCATTGTGCTGTTAATTTTCCTTTTGGTGTGCTTGCTACAATGACTTATTTTGTGTCTGATATATTGGTTATCCAATTTTTGTAAGCTGATTTTAAATAGGTTACTACGCAAGCTCTGTTTACAGCCTGTGCTGCTTTTGATTATGAATGAGTGCTGTGATACACGCAGGAGTATTATTTATATAAAATATATAAGCAGGAAGAATCTTCATAAATCACAAAATGCTATTATCCTCAGGGTTCATGACGGCCATATCTTTTTTTTTTTTCCCCACAGCAAACCAGAATACATTAAGCACCTCAGGCATTCGGAAGGGCTGTTTCAGAAACTGTACCATGGCTCTGTTTATTCTGTCTGTTTAGTATTTAATATCTGAAGTCTGTTTTACGCAAGTAAATCTTAAAATTAAGATTTAAGTAAGAATTTATTGAGGGGAGCTACTGTATCTGCCTGCACTAATGTTATGGTTTATGACCTAAGGATCGGGGTGTTTATTCTTGGAGGGAGAGGCTGCTTCCCACGAGGCTCCACTGGTGATCTCATGGCTGTTTGGGAGGGTCTGCGTGTGAGCCCCCCTCGCTCTGCCCGGGCTGTGCCCGGACCTGGGCTGCTGCAGGGCAGCCTCGGGGGCTGCAGGAGGCTCTGGGACGCTGCGGGAGGGTGAGGATGCTGCGGGAGCATCCCTGCCCTGCGGGAGCACCTCACTAGATCCGTTACAGAAACCCCGTGCTTGGGCTGCACTGATCAATAGCTGTGCCTAACAGTTTGCTATACCGTTTAATTAAACAAATTTACCTTTTGAAGGAAAAATCCATTGCAAGCAATTTAGGTTCCTGGAGTATTGCAACCTTTTTTTGAGGTTACTAGTGCTTTTAACCACTGTCGAAAGTGCATACGGTGTTAATTAGCATATTTAGGATTAAGTAGATTTACCATGCAGTAATCATTCTCTAATTCAGTAAGAACTATCTCTGGTGAATAGTGGACATTAATGACAGTTGCAAGAGCTTAGATATTACATAATCACTAATTACATTCCGCACAATTAGCGGAGACTCCTCAATGTGAATCACTAATGGCCGATTTGTGTCAGCAGCCTGTTCTGGCTGCAAAGAAATATAAACAGGCTGCATAATTTTCTGATGGAGTTAGCCTGGGGAGGGAGGGGGGTTATTCCTGAGGCTGGAGGAGTGCTGATGGACGGGGGGAGCCCCGAGGTGCCGCCGTCCCCCCGCACCCTGCCCTGGCACACGCCTGCCCTTCGGTGGTGGCCACACTGGGCATGCTGCCTCTGCCTCTGGGCTGCCTTTGGGTGGCCCCGGGGTAAAACCGGCACCCAGCAGGACTCTGCCGGAGTCTGTGGGCCACTTAACTGAGCGCTGAGTTCAGGGGTGCAGAACTGGCTCCTGCACCCAAACTTTCAGTCTTTAGGGCTCAGTGTATTGGTGAGCAGATGGGAACGATGTGGCAAAACCAGAGACAGGCCAACTGGCGTGGAAGCACTGGCTGGTTTACTTGGGGCAGTTTTCCCACTGCTCAGGCTCTGGCAGATAAAAGTGCAGTAGGTTCTTGCACTGCTGCATTCAGCCATTCCTTACTTTAAACCATAACCCTAACCCTTACTTTAAACCAAATTCTAAAGCTATGTAAAAATAGGCTGAATTTTGCTTCTACCCCCATCTTGTGTGCCTACACAGGGCGGGGACCTTCCTCGTTAGCTGGGTGTGACAGAGGCTTGGGGAGAAGAGAGATGGCAGGGAGGCTTCGCTGCTTTACAGAAATAAGTCTTTGCACAATTGATTTTAGTGGTGTTTGGATGGGGTCCACAGCTTCTCAAAGCGAAACTCAGCCTCCCGCGCTTGTGGCGTGATTAAAATGAGGAATAGTGCTATTAAGCCAGTGGAATTGCTTTAGACAAATCCCAAACTGGAGCCCAGCGTTGGGCCCCTATACCTTTAGGTATTAGGTATTTTAAATTAAGATTGCATGTGGTTTTAAAAGGCATTGTCAGAGCAAAAGCAATTTAACAAAAGGCAATGTATCTGACGACTACTCTTCTGCCTGCCAAGTGCTCTTCTCGGGGAGAGCATTGTAGGGATGGCAGATTACATCTTCGGAATATTTTTGTCTGTCGCTTGGTTCATTTTCATAATAATAACTTGCATCCTTCTATATCCTTTCATGTTGAAGGGCTGCAAACTATTACACAAACAGACCCGCTCCTGAGATGCAGCCACCTCGGAGGAGAAAGCTGGTAGCTTCAGGCAGTTCTGGGGAGTGGGAAGCGACCACCCCGGTGGGGATGGGGGGAGGCTGTTGAGTGGAGTGGCCTCCAGATGGGTTGCTGGGGGTTTCTGAGGAGTCTCTGTCTAAGGAGCACCCACCTTGTACCACCAGCATACACTTCTCAGTGTGCTGGGGGCTGGAACCCCTCTGCAGTGAGCCCAGGCTGAGAGAGTTGGGGTTGTTCAGCCTGGAGAAGAGAAGGCTCTGGGGTGACCTTCTGGTGGTCTTTCAGGGCTTCAAGGGGCCTGTCAGAAAGCTGGGGACAGACTTTTTAGCGGGGTCTGTTGTGACAGGACAAGGGGTGGTGGTGTTAAACTAAAAGAGGGAGACTTGAACTAGAGAGAAGGAAGAAATGTTTGATGCTGAGGGTCCTGAGCCCCTGGCCCGGGCTGCCCAGAGAGGTGGTCGCTGCCCCATCACTGGAGCCATTCCAGGTGAGGTTGGCCGGGGCTCTGAGCACCCTGCTCTAGCTGCAGATGTCCCTGTCCCTGCAGGGGGTTGGACTGGATGACCTTGAAAGTTCCCTCTCAACCTATTCTGTGATTCTGTGCTGCCATTGAAGAAACGTGGAGCCCGTGAGTCCCCATCCTGCCCACGCTTCAGGGGGGGACCCACAAAGGGGCTGAGCTACCAGCAGGGTCTTGGCAGCACTTGGGTTTGGAGAGAAAAAAAAAAACAAAAAAAAAAAACACACCCCACAATAACACACTTAAAAAAAAATATTAAATTAACAAATAGCCCTTATTTTCCATGTTGTATATGAGCTGTCCTGGATAGTGGGAGTAAGGGCTTTGCAGTGGGGCTGGCAGCAGCCAGGTGCAGGAAGCATCCTCTGCAGGTCGTAGGCAGAGCCTTTGCTTTTCAGCTCGAGATCCAAAATGCTCTCTCTGGCAGCAGAACAAGGCTTGTTGAGATCCGTGCCTTAGGTAAGGAATTGCTAATTAATGGTCGCGCCCCAACAGCAACGCTTCAAAGCCCTGGCAGCCCCTGTGAGGGGCCAGCCTGCCTCCACCGCTGTGCTCTGTTTCACAGCACCCCATAGGATTTTGCAAGGCCTCGTGGCATTTTTAACGTTATTTCCCAACAGCAAGGATGGCAACGTGTTCCTGTTTGAGTCTGGAAATCCTGGCCTTTAAGTGCCTCACCTAGAATCCCCTTCTTCTGCCTTGCCGGGGCCGGCGGCTGGGCTGTCGTGAGCTGGGGTCACCCCGGTGGGCAGCGGCGGTGGCAGAGGAGGAGGTCATGGGCTTTCTGCTGGGTGTGCCTGGGCAGAGCAGTTACAGGGTGCAGGAGCAGGGCTGTAGGCAGCTCTTCAGTGAGGGATTCCTCAAACCCACGCTTTCCGTGCCGCTGATCTTCCGTGCCTTGACCCGGCTGGTAGCAGCCCAGTGCCCTGCCTGCCCTCCAGCCCGACTCCTCCAGGGCCAGGGCTGGGGGCAGAGATCAAACGCGGGGCAGCATTTCCATAAGTGCCGCCTGCCAAGGCAGGTGCTATTCCTTACATTATCGCCAGGACATTTAAATCTTAATGACTGGCATTGTTGCCTCAGAGACGGTGTTTT
>NW_008619044.1:620-6506 GCF_000691845.1 Merops nubicus | reverse complement strand
TTTGGTGTGCGTGAGGCCGGTAATCAGCCGGGAGCGGCCTGGGGGCGCTGATGGCCCACCCCATGTGCAGCCGCTGTGCGGGGGAGCGGGCGGCTCCTTACCCAGACCCGCCGGGCTTTATTCGGGCGCCGCCAGCCCTGATTTATGTGCAGGAGGGGAGGCAGGAGCCAGCCCCCCTCCCGTCTCCTCGGCCTCTCCCTTCCCTGCCTCTAAAGGCCCAACACCTTACCACCCAGCAAACGCCTTCTCCTCTTCTACATACCTTCTGTGGCTTGCGTTCCCATTTTCTCCCTACCACGCGGGGTCTCCATACACAGCGGTGTGTTGTTTACCCTGGGCCCCAGCGGGGTGACTCGGGCAGCCTACACGTGTGCAGACACAAGAATTCAAAAAATAATTCAGGGGCACGGCTACTATTTTTATTTCTCGTTGCAGACACTTCTGCAGCTCAGTAAAAAACAGAGTGGCATGACAAGTCCATTGAGAGAGTGCTCCGAAAAGGGGCCCCGAGAACCGTCCCCGGCTCGGGCTCCAGGTGCTGTCGGAGGAGACACCAGGGGTGTGCGAGTGGCCCCGCTGGGCTCGCTCCCCACACGGCTGCTCTGGCTTTGGCCTGGTGCTGGAGAGGGGGTGTCTGTTTTCTGGCACCCCCAGCCGGGCTGCTCGTGGGGTGAAGGCTGGGGCTGGGGGTCGTTGCCCTTCTCCACTGGTGGAGATGTTTTTTCCCTGACCTTTGACTTCTACGTGCAACCAGCAGTGAAGGTCAAGGTGTGTGAAAGGAGGGGAGTGTGGGTGCAGGAGGGACCTGTGGGGCTGGGAGTGGGCAGAGATCTGACACCTTAAACACAGAGGGAATGAACTTCTGCTTAAACCTGTCTGCTGGGGGGAGACACCCGAGAGTGAACTGAAAGCTATGCAGAAGAGCCAGTGGGTGTTTGCCTGCCTGGGGGAGCTCTCCTGAGCCAGACCTGCAGTCATCTCACACTGGTTTGGGGGGTTTTGAGCTGGTACAGAATGGTTCAGAGAGGCAGCATGTCCCTACAGTCTCTTATCCCATAGTTTGTCCCTGCAGCATCTTATTCTGCTTTTGCAGGGTATGAGTACTGGTTTAAAAACAAACAAAAAACCACAAACACAACAAAACCAAGCAAACAAAAAAAAATCTCACAGCACCTGAAGCAGTTGGATAGCTTGTTTATTTTGTACCTACACCTTACAGCTGGTTTTCTTTCAAAACATATCCCATTTGAATTAGCCACGGTACAAGAATTTTGCTGGAGTGTATTTGACCAGCAGAGCAAAGGTGGTTTCTGTTGGATTACCTCGAGCAGGGAGGATGTGCAAGGGCTGCCAGTGTGTTGGTGCCTGTCTGATGGGTTTTTGTTTTTTGCTGGGGGCAATTGTGCTCCTGGAGCCTGGTTGTCATTGCCACCCTCCAGCTCTGGGTGCCTGCTGGCCCCGAGGTGCTGAAGGAGGCTCCCTGCAGAGGTGGTGCAGCAGCAGCAGGATTTCTGTGGGGTTTGTGGCCTGGCTGGAATAAGACAAAATTTATTCACGTATAGCAGTGTCTGCTCAAAGCTCTGCAAACATTAATTAAGTTGCCTAACACCGCTTGGCAAGTGCTAGTGTTGAAATCCTCTTGCTGTGGTTAAATCGAGGGACCCAGGGGGTTTAAGAGCTTGAAGGGTGAACTGGCAGCGGTGAGGATGCCGCCTCTCCAGTGTCCTGGCTCTCGAGAGCCAGCACCACACCGTCCTGATTCTAAACCCCACCATGCCAGGCCCAAGGCAGCCTTCAGCCCCTCCCTGTGCCACCAGTCATGTCCGAGGAGCTGGGGTGACCCTTGCTGGGGTGACAGAAAGCAGCACAGGGTCCAGTTCCCTCCTTGCAACAGGGAGCAGTCGGGTTTGGGGGCTGTAGAAGTGGGGTTTGGATTTCTCAAAGAACCCCATTTAGCTTCCAGAATGAAAACTGGGTCTGCATGTAGGCTTTTCATTAGTGCTGGGGCAAAACAGAGCCTCAGGCCAGAACAGCCTCAGGCTCTGGAGGCAGCCAGATGCATTGATCTGAATCTAAATTTTGGAAATGGGAAAAAAAGCATCCATTTACTAGCACATCCTGGGTGGGAGCAGCACCCAGCTGCGGGTGTTGAATATTCAAGGCACCAATTCACCTCGTGGAGCTCTGGGGCTTGTGCCTGTGCCCAGCACATTGTCCTCAGCAGCTGGATTGTCTCAGTGAGGTGGCTCCAGTGCTGGGCCCTCTCTCCCTCCCCCAGGTGGGGTACCAGAACTCGGGGTTGGGCTTGTCCCACGCAGCCGTGAGCGTCGCGTCGGCCCCGGCGTTGTTTGTGCTGGGTAGGCTGCAGGGGTTTGTCAGGCCCTGGACATCTGCCCCAGTCTGGCACTTGGTCCTTTTGTTTGTGTCATCCTTTCTGGATTCTGGTTCGTCGTGCAGATTTGTTCTTTAAAAGGGAGAGGAAACCCAACTGCCCTCCATGGCAGCAAACACTGAAAGCTGCATGACTGGGGAGGAGCACCAACCTTTCCTTTAGCCTGAGGAGCTTCATAATCTTTTTAAAATCAACTTTTTATTAATTTTGGAGTGACTCTTTATACCTGACGGAAGCAAGAGGCAGTGGCATCACCAGGGCAACTCTTTCCAGCTCCTCATGGGTGTAATCTAAGGTCACCCCTGAACTGAGCGTGCCTGTGGGTGCTGCAGGAGTCCTGGCGTTGCCCCGCTGGGACCATCTCCCCTGGTCCACTTGCGTGGGCTCTGCCACTGTCCCCACGCCCACAGGCCAGCTGCAGCTTCTCCAGATGCACCACTGACAGCAAGTGACCGGGGAACCAGCCACGTGGGTCCCCTGGCGGGGTGGCACGCCATGGAGATGTGGTGCTGAGGGACACGGTTTGTTTAAAGACCAGCAGTGGGGTGGGAAGGATCCTGCTGGGTGGCCAGCTTCCCCTGCAAAGGCAGCCAGCAGATTGCCATAGACTGGAACCAATTAGCCCTGCCCTTCATCTTCATTAGCCACGCGGTTCCACTGGATCCGAGCTCACTACAAGTGGGTTCCCAATGTTTATGTAACTCCTTTTCCCACACAGCTGGCTCGTGTTCCTTAGCAGGAGCCAGGACAGATGCTGGGAGTACAGTCGGTGCGGAGGAGGCCGGCGAGGGCCGTCGGTGCCTGCACAGGGCTCTCATCCTGGCTACAGCCTGGGGCACAGCGTCTGCCTGTCACCCCGTGCTGGGGGTTGGGGGCTGTGCAGGGAACACCTGCCTTTCAGAGACTGGGGGAGTCTGGCACTGCCACAGCAGCTGGATCCATCACCATGGGTTGTGTTGGAGGGTAAAGAAAGCTGGGGACAGACGTTGTAGCAGGGTCTGCTGCGACAGGACAAGGAGGGGTGGGGTTAAACTGAAAGAGGGAGGATTGGACTCGGGAGAAGGAAGAAATGTTTGATGATGAAGATGCTGAGCCCCTGGCCCAGGCTGCCCAGAGAGGTGGTCGCTGCCCCATCCCTGGCACCATCCCAGGGGAGGTTGGCCGGGGCTCTGAGCACCCTGCTCTAGCTGCAGATGTCCCTGTCCCTGCAGGGGCTGGACCACATGGCCTTGGGAGGAGAGGAAGCAGGCGAGGGGCAGTAACTGCTGCGGCCAGGGATGGGGCCCGTGGTGAAGCCCGAGGAGAACGACTCACTTCTCATCTGTGCAGCAGCCACTGGAGATGAAGCCCTGGGGATGGGACCTGGGCCCGTGGCAGCCCCCAGCTGTGCCCCCATCCACCCCATCCGCAATGGGGGCGGCGGGGCTGTTATTAATTACCAGTAATGACTTTTACATATCGTTATTGATGGGTTTTGTTGTGAGTAGCTGATGACAGGGAAGAGGTGAGGAGGGAAGATGTCTGCCCGTGGTCGCTGGAGCCAGGCTGCAAAGCCCCGACCACACGTCGTGGCCCTTGCCAAGTGTTTCCAAACTGAATAGTCATTGGGCTGGCAGATAATTCAGAAACTATTTGTATGAGCTGTTTATCAAATTATTAACTGCACAGATGTTGTTTGGTTGAAGAGCAGCTGAACCTTCTCTCTGCCAGCCGTGGAGACAAAGGTCTGCAGGAATAATTGGAGATGTGCATGGAATATTAAATTAATTTACTGCTCTTAATTCTTATGCAAATCCTGACCTCTGATAGAGCCTATCAATTACCCTGCACACAGGGAAAAGAAAGGAGAACAGTTTCTTTCTTTTCTTTCCCCCCCTCTTCTTTTTTTCCTGTTGTTCTTCAGTTTGGGTTTTTTGTTTCTCTTTTTATTTTTTCCCTCCCCTTTTTGAAAAGAAACTTGGAAAAGGAAATATTTGGGGGTGAAAAAAAAAGCCATTTGTGGGAGAAGCAAAGGACCAGGATTATTTAATTGAATCTCCTGGTTGCAGCAGTGTCCCCTGGGAGTCGGGACGCAGGTTTTAAAATGGGGGGAGGCCTGGGAACGGGGGCCAGGGCCAGGCTGAAATAGCTCCACACGCTTCTGCTGGAGGGCACAGAGGGAGCAGGAGAGGGCTGAGGGCCCGTGCTGCTCTGGGGTGGGTTTTGGTGGGGCTGGGAGCAAGAAGGGGCCTTGGCTCTGTTGTGGTCTAGTCAGGATTTGGGGGTTACCTGGGGGGGCCTTACAAGGGTTTGGGGAGTTTTCTGGGGAGGATCTCATGGGGGTTTGGGGTGTTATCTGGGACTTCAGGTGGCATCTGGGGAAGGTCTTAGGAGGTTTTGGGGGGTTATCTGGGGAAGGTCTCATGGTGGTTTGGGGAATTATCTGGGGAGGGTCTCCCAGGATTTGTGGGGTATCTGGGGAGGGCTTCACACTGCTGGGAACATGGCCGATTCCACCAGTAATTAATGGTGAAGAAGAAAGGCAATTTGTTGTCAAGTCTATTGTGAGATCCCAGGTAAAATGAAGTACGATTTAATTGGTCCTCGTTAAAAAGAGCTATTTTTCTAATATGGAGAAAAGGCCTCATCTTGGGCACTTTTTTTAATTGGGGTTGTGTATGCACTGTTTAGTCAATGTTTAAAAAAGACTCCGGGCCTTATTCTTTCATCATATTTTCTAATAAGGATAAATAAATAGGATGAATAATGCGATCGGTCTATCCCTCGACCTCTGAAAGACCTCAGCAGCCAAGTGATGTTTCAGGCTCCTTTCGTCACATCCAATATGCGCTGCCTTTCAGCTCTCCCGCAGCCCAAACAAAAGCCATACAACAATATCAATTAATCATGCAGCAGGCAAACAAGGAGATTTATTCCACTACAAATAGCCTCACAGAGAGACGCTGAATGGGCTTGATTAGCATGAGAAAAGAGGAGCAAAACTCCACAGTTCAACAGCTAAAGAGCAATTTGATGGGGCTGGGATTGGGAAATTACTTGATTAGTGTCTGTCGGAGGAGAACGCGACGCGGCCGCGAGTCCCAGCCCCGACGGGGCGGCCTGGCCGGGGCGGGGGGCATAAAAAGAGGGGAAATAAAAGGGATTTTATTTTTCCCCCCCTTTTTTTTTTCCACCCCTCCCCGGGAAGCGCCGGGAGACTCCGCTCCCCGTCCCACGCAGCCTACTGTCCCCCGCAGCCCACTCGGGTAATTTCATTTACCCGCCAATCCAATTAGCAATCCGCGGCAGATATTAATCCCGATCTAATGAAGCCCAGGTTAGCGGCCGCGCACCGACGGCGCTTGGAGGCGGTCCCCCGCAGCCCACTCGGGTAATTTCATTTACCCGCCAATCCAATTAGCAATCCGCGGCAGATATTAATCCCGATCTAATGAAGCCCAGGTTAGCGGCCGCGCACCGACGGCGCTTGGAGGCGCCTCCGGCGGGGGTGATGC
>NW_008619044.1:264-485 GCF_000691845.1 Merops nubicus | reverse complement strand
GCAAAAGGAGAAGGACGGGGGGAAGAAAAAAAGAGAGAAGCCAGAGCCAAAAGAGTCGCTCTGCAATTTATTCCAATGGGTGGCTTTTAAGAAGCTGGCAATTTGAGGCGGCTGGGTGTTATTTAGTGCAATATGAAATCAAATGATCCTATTTCTCAAATAACAGTGTCTGGGAGGAGAAGTGAATGCTCTGAAAAGGTAATTGTCTCCTGATGATATTC
>NW_008619044.1:0-220 GCF_000691845.1 Merops nubicus | reverse complement strand
GGGGGGAAGGACGAGCCCGCCCGCCCCGGAGCGCCGGGGTCCGGCCGGGAGGGAGAGGAGGGTGGGGAGGAAGGTCCCGGGGGCAGCGCGGGCTGGGGGAGGCACCCCCGACACCCCACGGTCTTCGCAGGAGGGCTCGGGGGGAAATCTTAACTCTGTCGCTGTTGTTTTCCCCGCCTGGCGGAGCGCTCGCCGGGTGCGGAGGGAGCAGCCCGGGGCT
>NW_008619043.1:0-2632 GCF_000691845.1 Merops nubicus | reverse complement strand
CCCCCCCGGCCCGTGCGCGGGAGGCGCGAGCGCTGCCTGAGCGTGAGTCCTCCTACCCTACCCTCCACCCTGAGCCCAGCACCGGGGACATTCCTGTGTCCCAACCTGGTTTGGTTTGGGGCTGTTTTTGTGGTGGTGGTTGGTTGTTTTTCAGCGCCTTGTCCGTGTGCTCAAATCCCAGCAGCAGTGGAACGAGCGGAGGTGGTGAAAGCGGACGGGGGGATGCACTGGAGGGCTCCCCTCGGCGATACAGGCCTTTTGCAAAGTTATTTAAAGAGAGTTTTTATTGTTTTTAACGGAGCCAAATAGATCAAAAGGCGAGTCGGGTTACAGCCTTACGAGTTCTTGTCTTAGATTCTTAGCTTCCAAAAGAATCACCATCAAAGAAGGAAAGATGACGACGTTTCGTGGACCTGCCCGGTCCCGTCTTCCAGCCTGGGTCACCCGCCGTCGCTGGGACGCGTGTCAGTGCTTCCAGAAGCACCCTGTGCTCTAAGGGACGCAGGAAATTCTCTGCTTGTCCTCCTCCTCTGCAAGTATCTTCACTCTTCTCCCTCTGCTCAGCTGCCTTTCTCATAAATATATGCAAACTGTAGCAAAAAAAGAGGCGTTCAGCCGAGCGCAGGGTGGACGGGGCGGGGCGAGGAGCCGAGGGGGTCCCAGCTGGGTGCCAGTCTTGCTGCTCCCGTCCTGTAGGTTTTGGGGGGATGGGGTTTCACCCCAGTTCCATGTTCTTCCTTGCCAATCTGAAAGTCCTTCATTCATCACCAGTAGGTTTTAACATCTACTTGGCTCGTGATGAAAACCTTCAGCTTTCGCTGCACTGGTTCCAGTTCAGTTTTCAAAGAAACCTGTTTTTAATAAAACCAGCCAAGCAGCAGGTTTCTGTCCCAGCGTCTCCTGACGGACTCTGTGGGGCTGCTCCAGGTAGTCAGATTCTCCTTGTTCATCCCGGCCACTGTTGCCTTCTTCCAGCTACACCTAAATGACAACAGCCACAAAGTGCGTTGGAAGTGTTCCTGAGGAGCAGCTTCTTTTACCCTTCACCTCTTTGCTTCTGGTGCTTTTTAAAGTAATAATAATTAAAAAAAAAAAGCTGAAGACCTCGCTCTTTCCTTGCTGTGGAGCGACTTTATACGGCGTCTGTGACGATGGTGTCCTGAAACCTGCTGCCAGAAAGCCAAAAGACTCAAGGTGCTATTTCCCCCCGTGGTGGGGCTGTTGATCCCCGCGGGGCAGAGATCGCTCGGGCAGGTCGGGTGTGGTCCCACCCAGCAGAGGAAACACAAACATATTGTCCAAAAAACCCCCGTCAAGCAAATGATCTTGAAGGATTTAAGCCCCTCGGTGCCAGGATTTGGTGGAGCAGGGCAGGAATTTGGGCCTGGCACCTGCAGCAGTTGGTGCAGGTGGATAACTCTCCTCTTTAGACACAGACCAGAGAGATGGGGACGTGCAGAAACACTTTGTTTAACCTGTAAAAATCCAGTTTTGCATTTTGGCCTCTCCCAAGGCCCTCCTGCTGCCTTCACAAAGCTGTGAGAACCCCCGTCTCTCACGGCTGGACCTGGGTATCTTGGTGTTTCCAGCAGCTGCAGCAGCTGGGGGGGTCCAGAGGGAGCTGGTCCCTCACCCCCTCCTGCCTCCAGGCACTGTATTTATTGCCATTCAGCCTGTAAATGTGGGGGGCCAGGGGGGTGCCCGAGGTCTGGAACTTGCAGCTTCACCAGATACATGTAGACAAATCCACACAGGACTTCACAGACACCTGTAGCTTTGCTTTTTATACCTAAAAATCTAGTTAAAAGGAAAAAAAATCACAAATTGAACCCCAAACTGTTCCAACGCCCTCAGTTCCTGTGACATTCCACCCGAGCTGCCGTGGAGGAGCAGCAGGTGCTGGTCCCAGCCCTCCTCTTCCTCTTCCTCACCTTTGGGTGACTCCATTTCTGTGACGGGCGCCACGGGGCACTCACCTTTACTTTGTGAGTCCTTGGGGAATATTTGATCTATTTTTTTCTTTTCTTTCCTTTTTCTTAAGTTCAGAGGGTGAGCAGGAAGCCGGGTGGCTTTCAGAAGCCTTTCCTTAGTAGGGACACTTTGAGGATGCAAAAAAATAAATTTAAAAAGGAGAGAAAGCCCAAGAAATCCACTGAAAAGCTGATTTGGACAGTGAGAGTCCAGCACACGCTTCTAGGGCACCGACAGCCCCTGTCCACACCAAACAACCCCCGTCTGCCACCCGCCCTGGGCTCCAAGCGCTTTGTTCTGACAGGCAACTGTGGGTACAGAACTGCAGGAATCTCAACTTCCACGCCCCGGCGGGTGCTTTGTGAGGTGCTTGGGTTCCAGCAAGGAACTGGGACTTTTGGGTTGGGTTTTTTGTTGGTTTTTTTTTTTAATGCTGAAACTTTATAAAACGTCCTCAGTGGCTCCGTCCTCGGGCTCCGCCGCGCGTCTCCTGCCTATGCAAACTTCTGCCCCCTGAGACTGAACCAGAACCCCCCTCGTTCTGCCTGCTCTGGCCAACACTAGCTCCAGTCACCTCTAGCAGCTCCTCTTTGTATTTCCCTTCAGGGCTTTGTATACTTCACTGAGGTTCCCTTTTTTTAATTTTTTCTAAATATATATA
>NW_008619042.1:0-1558 GCF_000691845.1 Merops nubicus | reverse complement strand
CTGGGAGATGTCTCTGGTTAAATTCTGTGTTTACTTGGCATCATCAGAGGAAACCCTGATGGCTTTTTGGTGTGTAATTGCAGAATCAAGACTGGTGCTTAGTCAGAGGCAGTCTAGTCCAAACTATTGAGTCCACCTTTTCTCCAAAACTTTTTACTGTAGAATGAAACTCTGAGGTGTTTATACAACCAAATTTCACAGAAATTACAATGCGGAGAGAAGACAAGAATGAATTATAGAAAAAAGCAGAACATCAAACGTAGCAGCAGATTCATAGATTCATTTAATTTGGAGTCTTGGATGGGGCCATACGGATATCTCATCGGGCTTCTTGCTTGGCACGAGCAGAGGCTTTTTTCTCGCCTCGCCTGCACAGCTTAGTCTCCTCTGACAGTGGATTTCCTGAGCTGTGACACCGGGTTGGCGACGTCCCTTCTCTGTCTGCCAAGCAGGGACGGTGCTGACGGGCGTTTCGGGGACAAGTGAGCTAGTGAGCATCCTCCTGCAGTGCCCAAGGGCACAGGATTTTAACTGCACCTTGGAGCTCCTGGCTTCACAGCCAGCTTTCCTCTGTCCTTTACCAAAGAGTCCAACTCATTTGACATACTTGAAAAAAGTTCTGCAGTGTCGGGAGTGGTGAATGACGCCGTTCGCGGAGCTGCTCGGTGCTCCCAGCCTGGGAACACCCTCCTGGTTTGGCTCTTCTCACTGCAGGCCCCTAGAGGCAGTTGTATAGACAAGAATGAGACTGGGCCAAGGGAAGGACCTCTACCTCTTGGGGTGGGGCCAGATGATCCAAGGGTGGAACCCCTCTGCTGGGAGGCCAGCCTGGAGAAGAGAAGGCTTCAGGGAGACCTTACTGGGGCCCTAAAAGAAAGCTCAGGAGGGATATTTTTAGAATGACCTGTAGTGGTAGGACAAGGGGCAATGGCTTCAAACTGGAAGAGGGGAGATGTAGATTGCGTGTAAGGAAGAAGTTCTTCACTCTGAGGCACAGAACTTCTGACACAGGTTGCCCAAGTTGTGGATGCTTCAACACTGGAGGTGTTCAAGGCCAGGTTGGATGGGGCTTTGAGCAACCTGCTCTGGTGGGAGGTGTCCCTGCCCATGGCAGAGAGGTTGGAATGAGATGGTCTTGAAGGTCCCTTCCAACCCAAACCATTCTATGATTCTAACTATTTTAAAATCACACCTCAGCTGTTCTGCCATACAGAGAGGTGCTTGGTCGCAAAAGGGCTTGATGGGGGACACGTGTCAGGGATGTCATGGGTGCTCTGACTGACCCGTGTGTCCTCATCCCCTGTAATGAAAGTACCTGGTCAACCATCAGTTGTCAGAGGTAGAAAAGAGCTGGTTGGTCCTTCTACTTTATTTAGAGGTGAGGAAAAAATAAAATTAAAAAAAAAAAAACAACCAACCAAACAACAAAGAAAGAACCCAAACCCCACAGTGGTGTGGAAGATAAGAAAGCAAGAACTAACTGAACAGCAACAAGTACATGAAAAATCAGAGAGGCCTCCAGGTCATTTGTGCTTCATGGGTGTGTCTGGGAAGCCCG
>NW_008619041.1:0-8806 GCF_000691845.1 Merops nubicus | reverse complement strand
GAGTCCCCCACGCTGCCCTTGGGCCTGGACTCTGCTCAAAACACAACCAGATTGAGGAAACCAGTTTAGAAATCACTTGCCTTGACTGGTTTTGCCTTCACGCCAGGCACACGCAGAGGAGGAGGTCACCTTCATGGGGACATGTTGGGCTCTTTGCACATCATCCCCACGGGACCCTGCCTGCTCCCCGGAGGCACCTGCAGCTCCCCAGCACCCAGCAGGGTCACACCAAGGAGCTGAACAGGGGCCTTGCTTGGAAACCAGTTGAGAAGAGGGAGAACGATTAGCTGGGTGCACACCCTGTGGGGTTAGGGACCACCACACACAAACACCCTCTGTACAGACATTTTTCAGAGCATTTCTGTAGCACATTTGCTTGTAGCTGTGCCATGCAGGGCTTCCTTGCACACCATCTGCTAGCCACAGCCAGCAGCACTGCTGCTCCGTCCCCTCTCGCTCACAGGCTCTGTCAGATTGAGCCTGATGAGACAGAATAAATATTTTTAGGGGGATGAGAGTCCTGCACGAGGCTCTGTGCTTAGCAAGAGCAGCGCCAGGTCAGGCAGTGACACAGCAGCTACACGACCTCCAAAATAAACTCTTCTCAGCCCTCTGCGGGAGCAGCCCCAGGAGCATCACTCACCTCCCCCCCACCAGACACCCCCAAGGGGGGCTTCTGGGTGTCCCTCCTCACGGGAGGCTGCCATCAAGGCACCCAACACTCAGGGCTTTTATTTTTAGCACAGTCAACTATAAATACAGCCCACAGTAACCCACAGAAATGTGAGTGAGTGCTTGGCCCGGGCACTGACGGCACCGGGGAAGCCCAGAGCAGCCAGAGCTGCCCAGGCAGCACCACACCAGTGGGATGTGGGAGGAAAAGGCACCAACCCGTGCCCGGACACTGGGGCTGGGTGAAAATCCAAGGCCCTGCAAACCACTTACAGGCACCATGCTCCTGCATGGGGGGAGAGGGGGCTGGCAGGAGGAGCAGGATGCTGCCATCCTCTGCCTGCGCTGGCAGGAGAGGGGAGAGGAGGGATGGGGAGAGATCCCTCGGGGGCCAGAGCACAGATTTCCTGGAGGACTGGACATTTCTTTCTTTTCTAGGTGAGTGTTCACACACAGAGCTGGGGAGGAAGGTGCCTGTCTGCACAGAAGCCAAGGGTTTGGGGGTAAACCCAGAGACCACCCCGTGATTCATCACATGCAGCCTGGCAACGAGCTCCTGGGGAGGGGAGAACACAGATGGAGGAGTGCTGCTGCAACGCCGAGCCAGCAGCACGGAAACAGTCAGCTAGTGTCCTTTTAAGGATGATTTAGAAGGGTCTGAACCACTTTCCTTTTCTTGCATGCTTCAAAGAGAAGCCATGCAGGTCTGGCAGCCCACAGCACCTGGCTGGTCCCAACTGGGGCCCTGCTGCTCCTGGGATCATGTAGAAATGGAGCAAAACCTCTAATCCTACATGCCCAGAAATCCAGAGAGATGTCCCAAAACCCCACGACCCTTCCACACCAGGAAGGGGTCGAGGTAAGGCAGAGGCAGCAGGGGCAGGGAGGCACCGAGGGCTGCCAGGCACAGCAGTGTGGAGGAGCTCCATGAATAATTCAGAGCCGGGACGTGTGGGAGCTGCTGTGGGTACAGGACTCCCGGGCACAGATTCCCTGCGGAGCAGCCCTTCCTCAGAGGACAAACAGAGGTTTCATGGCAACACAAATGTGGTTTATGCCCAAGCTATAGCTCATAAATGCCAAGTAACCACATCAGGCGTAAGGGCTGCAACTCTTACAGGAATAATTTCTCTCCAGGGTGCCCCAGCAGCTGCTCTCACCTGCACAGCACCAGGCGCTCAGCCCCTGCCAGGAGTGACCTGTGAAGCCTCCACAGCCATCACTGGCACAGACCTGGTGTGGGACCAGCTCCACCAGCTCCCCAGAGTGGGAGAGAGTTATGTAAGTGCTGCTGGCATGGGGAGCTCTTCCCTGCCACAGCACCTGGGGAAGCACCAGTTCTGCATCCTGGGGGCCAGGATCTGGGCAGGACCCCAGGGTGTGGGGTTGGCATCCTCCTGGCTGCTGCTTTAGCCCCCCGCAGCCCGGGGGAGGCAGTGGCCACACCACGGTGCCCCCTGGGAGCCCTGAGCCCTCACAGGCTCTGAACTCAGCCCTTTTATTTGGGCACCAGCTCTTTGGCCAGGCATCTACACCCTCGGGTTTGAGAGAGCTGGTCACCTCTCCAGGTTTATTTTGGTCTGGCCTGGCCCAGCACATCTCGAGTTACCGATGTCCCTCCCCCAGCTCCACCAGTGGCCAGATTCCTGGTGACACTGGATACAGGGGGCTGGGGCAGTGCTGTCCCTTCCCAGGTCACACTCACAGCCACTCCTACCGCTGCTCACACGGGCACACCACAGCCCTGCCCATGCCACTTCCCAGGGCCAAACCCCCAGAGTGATGCTCCAGCTCACCAGTGCAAGTCTCACCTTTGAAGTGAAGGCTTTTGAAGAGCAAGAGACAAGGATTTGCTCCCTTCCTTCTACCCCAAACCCACGTCCCTATAGCAAAGCATCCCCAGCAGCTTCCAGAGCTGCTGCTTCCTTTGGCCAAGTCCTCTCCATAATAAAATCACAATTAAAACAAACTAGCACAGCCAAGAGCAGCACAAGCAAGGGGATAGTCAGAGGGGAGCACAGCCCCTCTGCAGGCAGCCTCGGGCTGCCAGGAACTCCCAGGGGCAGCACCTCCCCTTTCCTTAGGAACCCATTTCAGGTGCCTGCTCCTCAGAGGGGCTGGGCAGGCAACTGTGCAACGATCTGCTCCTTTCTAAGGGTTAGTGCCACCAGAGCACAGACTCAGAGGTGTGGAAGGAGGAAGCCCGAGCACTGCACAGCTTCCAGGGAGAGGCTCCAGTAAACCACCCACTGTGGCTGTGGGAAGGAGGCTCTTGCCACACCGTGTGCTGTTAGGAGTGTCTCACCTTGCCAACGCAGAGGTGTTGCCAGAGCTGAGTGCAGCCTGTCCTCACCCTCCCCACCCTGGGCAGGGCTGGGGGACACCAGCAGGATGTCACCGTGCCACAGGCACTGCTCAGCTCCAGAGCTGACCAACACCCCACCAACAACAACCCATCTTGTCACCCGGAGAGCAGCACTCTTCAGTTTCTAAGGTGTGGACTTCTGCCCAGACCTGCTGTACCAGTTTGGGTTCAGAAGTACCATTATCTAATGCTACACCACGAGCTGCTTGAAAGGGCTTTTTTTTTGGGGTTTAGTTTTAAATTAGTGGAGGGCTGGACCTTGGAACTGCCCTGCAGCCTAAGCTGTGCATTAAAGGAGAGCAGTTAGGAGCCACCTGCACTTACCACCACGTTTACAAACCTGCACTGAACTGCAGGTGCTCAGAAGTCTCACACACTCATCCTCCATCACAGGATGCAATAAAAATTACTCTGAGCTCACCAGTCGCTGTACCGTGTGCTGAACAGGCTCCCTGAAGATGGTGTGAAAATGCCAAGAACTCCACTTCTTCCTTCTTCTTCTGAGGAGTATCCTCCTGCCTCCACACTCTTCACCAGCTGCCCCCAAGGCCACCACACACACTCCATGGGCAAGGCTTGAGGTGCTCCCCAGCCCCTCGCCAAGCCACCAGCAGCAGCATGGGCACCACAGAACTGAGAAGGGCCTTTTGGGTTGGTCACCTGCACGGTGCTGGATCCCACCACAGCACCAGCTGCCCTCTGCTCGAGCTGGTTTCCTTAATGAGGGTTCCCTTGGGGTGGGGGAAAAGGCTTCCAATTTATCTGTCAAGATAAATCCCTCTTAAGTGGCATCAGTCCATCCCAGGGGATCCCCACATCTCATTTCATAGAGCCCTTGCAAGGAGTCTTGCCAACACAACTTTTCCTGGAAAATAAAGAAACAACTTTCCACCCAGGATCCATCCTGGGAAAGCCCAGGATTTTCTGCACAAGTTTTGTTACAAGTTGCTTGATGAGCTATCAAAAGATCTTATTCTCTGAGAAACAATTCTAGCAGTCTGCAGATAGAAAGAACACTGAAGGATGTGGCTCCACAGACCTTCGCTGCTCCTGAAAATGAGGTTTCAGAACACTTTGTAATAAACCAAAAAACTTTATTTTTAAGATATATTATAAATTTACAACACAACATCAGTGTCTTCAGTGTGTAGGTGTGAGCAGGTTTAAAGACTCAGTGCTCATTCTAGTCTCGTTCATGGGTACAACCTCTCCTCCTGCCAGAGGTCTGGGATTGTTTCAGTTTGAGCAGGTCTGGCTTTGCTAACGACCTTGAAATCTTCCAGGAATATTTCAGCAGATGACAGGGACTGCGTAGAACAGTGACACATCAGCAGGATTTCTCAGGGTTTGCCTGGAGAGCAGCTGCTCAGGAGCAAAGCCTCCTGGCTTTCCCTTCAGGGAGAGGTCAGTCACCCACGTGAGCACATCCAGAATGAACCCTGAATTCCACAGGCTCGAGTAAAGCTTCCTAAGAGCAACACCACCTCTCAGAGCCAGCTGCCCGTGCCAAGAGAAGCTGTCCTGTGCTGGACCTAATTAGTTTACACACAGGTGAAATGAAAAACCTTAAGTCAGTACCTTGCAGTAGGATTTTACCAGTGCTGGAGAGCAAATCACATTCGTGTACAGTTCATTAAGCTATGATAAAAATACACAAGTTTAAAATCTCTACAGGCCTCTTACCTGCTGCCACAAAGACACTTTTGTGGGGCTTAGTTAAAACATGATCCAATTTCTCCCCTCTCCCCAGAGCATGATATAAAACTATACCCAAATTCAGGAGGAATTGAATGCATTGACTGAAGTTCACATGCTGCAACCAGGATCTGCAGTGGAGATCTTCAAATCTAGGGCAAGAAGTCCTTAAAAAAAACCCAACCCTTTTGTAACACCCAGATGTCAGGATGCAGGTGAGAACCACCACCACATTCAGGTAGAGATGGTGTGCAGTGCCTGCTGGCTGCTCTGCAGGGACACAAGTTGTCACCCTGGCCACGTGCACTGACTGTCCTACCTCTGACTGTCCTACCTCTGACTGTCCTACCTCTGACTGTCCTACCTCTGACTGTCCTACCTCTGACTGCACTCACTCTGACTCTGCTACCACGAGTCCTACCTCTGACTGTCCTACCTCTGACTGTCCTACCTCTGACTGTCCTACCTCTGACTGTCCTACCTCTGACTGTCCTACCTCTGACTGTCCTACCTCTGACTGTCCTACCTCTGACTGTCCTACCTCTGACAACAGCCACCACAAATCCTTCACACAGATGCAGGATACAGGCCGTGCTTTGCTTATGCCTCCAAGGACTTGGGATCAGAGGGAAACACTCAGCTGTGAGTGCCACTACTCTGCTAGCAAATAAAAATGTTATTTATTAAAGAGTAGAGAACCAGGACATTTGCTTTGGATGGAACACTCACTATCCTGCACCTTCAGATCATCACCACGTGTGCCTGTGCTGACAGCACCACTGTACATTCGTTTGGTGCAAGGCTTAAACAACTTCCAGAGCACATGAAAAGATCCTCAGCCTGTGAATCACAATCCTAACAGTCCTAACTACAAAGGATTTCTACAACCACTGAAGTGTTTCTTGGATATGAAGATCAACCTCCAGAAGATGGGTTTGGTTCCAGGAGAGGGAGGAAAGCAGTGGGGTCAAGGTCCTGGGGCATGTCTGCAGTGGGCTGTGAGCAGCCAGGAAGCTGCAGCTTGCTGGAGGTTTGGGAGCTCCTGCACCAGCCCCAGAGAGCAGGAGGATGCTGATGATGGCTTTGGCAGGCGTGCAGGTTAATCTTCCAGCCACGTGGAGAACAGGAGTGTCCTTAAAACGGTGGGAAGACCAGTGGAGGGTGAAGTAGCTGGGTCACCTCGTGGGGCTGTTTCCAGAGAGCGGTGCAGCAGCCTCAGGGGGAGTCCTGGCACTGCACAGGGGGAGCCAAGAGAGCAGCAGTGGACAGGAGGGGTTGGTGAGGAGTTAGTTACACTAGCTCAGGGTCACAGGTCAAGACAATCAAGGTCCAAGCTGTCAAGTAGCCACTGGCATTTTTGTTTTTCCAAATACATCCCTTTAAACACATCCCCCTACAAAGAGAGTATAAATATGAAGCCCTGAGAACAAACTTCCATAGAGTACATTTCTATTAAAAACAGCAGTGTTTTGATGACAGAATTATAAGTTACATATATTTAAATAAATAGCTAGCTAGCTTTCCAGAGTCATGTGATATTAAAAGGTAGAAGATTGTCTGGATCAGCTGATGGGAACTGTGAGAAGTAGACACTGTATGAGCCACCTACCACTCCACTTCCTTACCACTTGACTCCACAGGCTTCCAAATGTTCCCTTGACCACATGGAGACACTTCAACATGACATGTCTTTGCTAGTTAGAACTTGGACAGCAGAGATACAAGCACAGGACCTGAACCTGTAAATCCTTATTCCTGTGAGTAGTTAAAGCAAAACCCAAACCCTGCTATGCTCATGTACTGAGGAACCTCTCCCTGGCTTACAGATCAGGTCCACCAGTCCTCCACCCTTCAGCCACAGGACAGTCTGTCCCCAGGCAAAGCTCCTACCTGCAGTCCTCATGCCCAGAGACCTATCTGCACTCAACAGCAGTGATCTTTCAGTTTTTTTCAGGTTTTGTACAATCTGGGATGATCAATGCTTGTGCAAGCCCAGTGGATGCACAACCCCCCCTCCAGCAACCGTGACCCAAGGAGCAACACAGCCCAGTGTGACAGGGACACCCCCCTCATCACACCCTGCCAGCACCACTGGTGTCCTGATCAACTTCTCAGGTGTCCATTTAACCTCAAAGGGCAGTTTTTGTTTTAAATCAACTCCTATGCTTTGCTGCAACCATCACACCCTCTGCATTCTGGCCTCTTTCAGCTCCTGGCCACTGGGAACTTAAATTCTGTGAACACAAGCAGGACTATGTTAAAGCCACACCAAGCAAGGAGATGTTTGGCAGGTCAGGAAGAACACACTCTCCAACACCTCAGCTGTGCAAGTGTTGAGCTCTGGAAGAACAGAATCCAGGAATAACCACATATTCTCAAGCCTTCAAACATTTTAAGGGTCCTTTAACCCTGCAGTCTCCAACTGCTGCCACCACGTTAAGGTCTGCTGGTGAACCTTCTACTGCTACATGAGCATCATTTCTTTTACTCAGGCTCTTTCCCCCACTTTATAAAAGGTTCTGTGGCACCAATTCTCTCCTGGCATACCAAGGGAGCAGCTCTGGCAGCTTTTGTCACCCTGATCCAACTGGCACTGCAGGACACACACAGCCCATCAGCAGCTCTGCTCTGACCCCTTTGCTGTGGGGGGTCACAGAGACACCAGCAGCAGAACCTCTGCCCTCAAACCACACAACTCCACTCCTCCAAGGCAGGCTGGACACCATGGATCAGGAATCCCCTAAAGGCTGCTTCAAACTCCTCACCCACACTGCCCTGGCAGCAGCACCAAGCAGTCCTGGGGCAGCTCCCCCTGGGCCAGTAGAGGTGAGATGGGTTGGCTCACTCCTGCCATCTGGCCAGTCCCTCAGCTTCTGCCAGCAAACCAAACCTTCAGATGACTAAAGCTGACAGCTGATCCTTGCCTGGTCTGTCTGGAAGCTCCACAGCCACTGCAGAGTCTGCTCACAGAATCATTAAGGTTGGAAAAGACCTCTAAGATCATCAAGTCCACTACCATAATCCCTAAACCACGTCCTGAAGTCCCACACCTACACATTTTTGGAACCCCTCCAGGGATGGGGACTCCAGCACCTCCCTGGGCAGCCCATTCCAGTGCCTCACCAAAACCTCCTGAAATCAAAAGCAGCATTTCAACAAGCCTTTACATTCTGCAAAGACCAAGACTGCTCCCAAAGTATCTGTTCTTTAAGTCTGAACCTGGCCTTTTTCTCTTGGAAGTCAAAAAAAAAAACCCCAACAAATCACAGGGTAGTTTTCCCTCTTTTTGTCTTCCAAGAACACTCATTAAAAGAATATTTACAAGAGTCCTGATTGGTAGAGAAGGACAGGAGCCTGTATCATTAACAGCTTCAAGTAATAGTGTCTTGTGGTAGCACAACAGGCAAAAAGCTTTGGTGAGGAAAAAAAAGGAACAACAAAATCAAAACCTTTCCTAAAGCTCCAACTCAGGCACAGCTCCTCAGGAGTCGTTGTGCTGAACTCACTGGGCTGCAGGATCAGGTTCCCAGCCCTTCAAAACTCCAGGACAAGGTTACAGTTTAATGTCATGCTGTCAAGCTGTTCTTAGGAAGAGGCCAGGAGAGTGGCTTTAACTGTCCAATTTGAACAGAAGGAGCACCTCTATAAAGCTTGGAATTTCTAAATGTAGAAGTAAATCTTTCAGCAGTCATGAACTGTAAAGCTCAGCGTGAAGCTACAAGTAACAACAACAACCACCAAGATCCTGGGATAGAAAGTCAAGATAAAATCTCATGCTGCTCTGATTTCCCCACCCTTTGTATTAATTATGTGAAATTGGCAACTTCAGAGCCTGGGCTGCACAACAGCACAGATCCAATGCCAAGTTCAGGCCAAAACTTGTTGTAGGGTTTCGGGTTGCACCTTGTTGCATTTTTGCTTAAAAACCCCCACACTGAAGGAGGTGACTCCTGGGGCTGTTGGGGACCTCCCTATCTGACAGGACACCTCGGGGCTATTTAGGGGCAGGGTTTCCAACTGGTTACTCTGCATTTTGGAGAGGTGGGTCTTGCCCAGCCTGCCTTTCCAAAAAAA
>NW_008619040.1:0-45073 GCF_000691845.1 Merops nubicus | reverse complement strand
GCAGTTAGTTGCTCGGCAACCAGAATCAATTAATATGCTTTGCAGAAAGTGCCGGGGAAGCCCGAGCTGCTGTCAGCGAGAAGGCGGGAGGCTGCGGGTGACTCAGGATCCCACTCCCGCCCGACACCCTTTTGGTCCCACCCCATCCTCGCCAAACACCCCGTTAGCCACCGTTCTTTATCCCTTTCCCCTTCCCCAGACGACGGTGCCTGTGTCCCCAAATCCTTAAGGCAAGGTAGCTCCTTGCTCAAGAATTCTCTCCTGCTTCAAGAGTTTTGCTTTTAGATCTAATTTGTATTTTGGGGTTATTTGTCAAGCTTGCTCTAACACTCTTCCAGAGATTCTAATATTCATGTTCTTTGGGAAGGGAAAGGGACAGCAGATATATGTTTTTTTCTCAGGTGGTTTTAAATATTCCTCAGGATGAGAAGGGTTGCTTGGTGGTACACAGTTGAGCAGCAGTAATGAAAATACATCATGTGTGAATTGGGAAAGTTTTTGCTTCTTCCTTTATTATGAGTAGTCAGCGCCGCATGTATGAGACCAAAGAGGTAGTACTGATTCCTGTGAAACACATAGATAATAGAATAAATGAGGGGTTGTTGGTTTGTTGGTTTGTTTGGTTTTTTTCTTCTTCTCCTTTTCTGCCTAGTAATTGCAGAGCTTCGGTAAGGTATGATTTTCTTTTTTTCTTTCTTTCTTTAATTTTCCTTGGAGTTCCTCTGATGACACCACGAATCTGGGAATGAAGAACTTCTTAGAGCTGATTGGAAATGGCATTGCGAAGCTGAAACTTAACTGGAGGAAATATATCTCCTGAAGAAGAAAATATAATGCACTGTACGGATCTGACTTCTGGTGAAAAATTCAAGCCTAGAGAAAACTTGTCCACTTTGCTAGGAAGAATGGGTTGGACAATTTTCTTCAATTCCAAAGGATATGTGAATGCCATGCTGAGCTTAATCTCTGCAGCATGCTCTGTGCTTCTCATCTTTTCCTGATGCAGTGCATGGTAAGGCCTTTTTCCTTTCTTTTAATAATGACTAAATTTCTGTCATGGTGAGAGGCAAAAAGAATAGCAGCAATTGAATGAAATTTGAAAAATGTAGAAAGCTAACAGCAGAACCTTGGTTGTTTCCAGCAGCAAGTGTCCTGATTACTGCAGCAGCTTTGCAAGATCATTTCTGTCTTTTTCCCTGGCTTTGTGACTGTGTGTCTGTGTTTGTGCACCCCTGTGCTGTCGTTTTCATTCGGACTGGAACATCAGTAGCTGTATTGTACGTGTTTCCACGCTAGAGAAGATGTTTAAGAATTTGCTTTGACATTTCTCTTTTTCCCTCCCTCCATTCCTCTCCTCCTGCCTCCCCTTTCTTTCGCCCTGCCGGTCTCTCTGGGGTCACGGTGCTGTACCTTCCCTGCACCTCAGTGGTGCACTGACCGCTAGAAGGCAAAAATAGAAGGTAAAAGAAATCCTCTATCAACCTAAGAGTAGTTCTGAACGAGTATTATCTCAGTAAATAAAAACTATGGGAAGATTCTGAATGTCTGCAAGATTTGCAGGTGCAGAAGATTTACCTAATTTTGTTTCCCATGGGGAACAAATGCCAAATGCAGTCTTGGCTGCTGTGTTTTAGGTATGGTGGGAGACAGATCATTTCACACATGTCAGAAAGCAAAAAACAAAACAAAACCAACAACAAACAAATAAATAAATAAATAAAATCCCTGTGAATTGTGGTGATGTTACTCCTGATGACCCAAGTCATAGATAAGCAAAAAAAAGCAGTATCAGATGTTCTCCTATCAAGTAATTTTTGTCATGTATTAATGGGGTGTTGGGAACTATTATAAATTACTTCAGTGGATGTTGTGAGATATTTTTCATTAACAGCTGTAATGTGCTTTCATCTTCCTGGATGTAAGGTGCTAGAGGAGTGCAAGCTGATGTCATTAACTAACTATCTGACTCACCAAAATTTAGGATTATTGTCAGGGAACTGCTAAACAGATCAGGAATTGCATAGTGAGTGTACCGAGTTGGACGAACAAGTTAATTTTTCAGAAAGCCTGTTTTACTTGGATCTCTGTTTCAGAAATTAGGGTACAATTAGAAGTTGAAGGAGTGGTGTTGTGAAATATATATATTTTCTTATGCATTCTGGTTGATCACTGAGTTTGGAAGAGGGAAAGCTGAATGCCTTATGAGGAGCAAGCTGTGGTAAGGGCCTGCCCCTACTCTAAAGGTAATTCATCACAAATCGCACTGCTTCTGATGGAGTCAGAATTGGACCAGGAGCAGATTTGTGTGGCAGTTGTCACTGGCTGTCCAGCTGGGTATGAACATTTGGGTTCCTGGCAGCAGGTTTTGAGGGTGAAAAGGATGTAAAGAGCCAAAGCAAAAAGACCAGGCCAAGCCACACCAGGACTCATGAACAAGAATCAGAACTTAAATCCTATTCAAAAGATGGATGTTTTTTGTAGTTTCCAATACATCTCCTTCTTGTTTGCTGAAGGACTCCATAAGACAGTTTTTAGAGAGAGAGTGGTAATGCAGCTTTTTCAGATCACTGCAGCAGGAGGACACAGGATAACAAATGCATTCCTCTAAGTGTGATAATTTTTCAGTGGGATTCAGAGGAATCAACCTTGATTTTAGGAGTAAGAATGCTTGAATATGTGTCTGCATATGTTCAAAATATGCATACATGTTCCTTGAAGTAGATCTTTTGTGTATTTTGCCATCTGAAATATGTGACTAGCATAAGAACCAGTAAGGAGAACTGAGGAAGGACCGCGTAACCCATAAATGTCATCTTCCAGTCTTCGTTGTTGAAAGAAGCTCTTACTTGTGGAAGTAGTCCCCTCAGCTCCTCATATGAACAAGTACTGCATCCTAAATTCAAGTTTCCCATTGCGGATCTCTCCTCACATCAGTAGTTCTATTTCAATCAATGGGATAACTCATATGAGTAAGAACTACTCATGTGAATAAATTATGAAATGTTTTATAAGACCAGGCTCTTTGATTGCCATGGCAACGGATTTAGGCTTCAGGCATAACTTGTATTTCCTTTCTAAACAAAACCCTTTTTTTCCTTTTATCCATGTAAATTCTTTTGCCTTGTAATTAGGAAAATAAAAATAGGTTAATTACATTCTTAAAGATCATGCAACTGTACAGATACATCGTTAGTGAAGAATTATCAGAGTATGCAGAAGTTTACTTTTATTAGTGTTCTCTTAATCCAAGAGAATTGTATTCTTATTGTAATCATTCATTGCCTTATTTTTGTGACATTATCAACATAGTTACTATTTTCAATTATTCCGTCAACTCATCAGAAAAAAAAAAACAACTTTAAAATATCACTGATTTTATAAAAGTACTCACTATTTGTAGGTTCAAGGATACTTACCAAGCTTTCTACTACATTAAATGTGTTTATTTTTTAGTTAATACATCGTGTTTGGCTCTTTACTTGTTCCAGGAACGTATTTTTCTTTTGGGCACAAAACCACAATAAGAAGTCATAATTACAGCAAACTTCCTACACAATAGAGATACATATTGGAATTGGAAGCATAAAATTGTCTGTTTTTCTTCCCTGTGTAATTTTTGTGCTTATAAAAGTCTATATTATTACAATATGTATTACATAAAAAGTAATTAGTTATTTTCTTCATTGTAATTTGGAAAGAACAGTTCCTTTTCAGAATAGAGTGCATAGGGAAATATCTTGTGTTAAGTTATGCATGGTGGGAGAGAGAAAAATATTAGGAAAAGCAAAGAGAGCAACCTCTAAAATGTAAACAGTACACTAAAACAGCAATAGTTTGTTTGTTTCTTTAATTCCTATAATAGCTATATATATATAGCAAGAATAGTGGATTATTTTCTGAAGAGTGTGTGGTTTTGAGAAAGTTTTGCATGATGCATGATGTTTGTCTTTATCAGACATTTCTGTCAATGTAAATGCTTAAACGTTTACACAACAGCTGTCTTTGGCTTTGTCAATTCTAAAGTAAGTAAAATTAGTAATTTCTTTTTAACATAGCATTCAATAAAGGTCTGATGCTGAGAACACATGTATTTCATTTCAGTCCGTTGAACTCTTTCTTTAGATAAATTATGTGAATTAGAGCTTGAACCATCTGCATTTTCAGGGAACAGTGGAAATACTTTCCACACTTGCAGCAACTATTTCTAGTCAAGAAAAATGTACATTAATAATACAAGATGTAAGCAGTTCCTGTATTTGAAATGCCTTGAGCTGTCTTGATTCAAGATCCAGCAAAAAACCCTGACTTTTAAAAGGCCTGTTAAAAAAAAAAAAGAAAAGAAAAAGAAAACCAAATGAGTCTTAAAGTTTTGTTGTTTATCTACAGAAACAATATTTACCTGACAAAAAAAGTTCATTAGGTCAGTATGTGTCTTTCATAAACCAGGATAAAAAAATTGAAAAAACATAATTTTTTTTTTAAAATGAAAAGCTCTAAAAATCCATATGTATGGAAATACTCACTTCAAAATTACATATAATTTCATTTTAACATTTTTAATCAGATTTGCATTGCTTACAAAAAATCATGCTGATTTCTGTTTATTTGTTTTTCTCAGTGAAAATTTGCAAAACTTTTTTTTTTTACAAACAAATGTTTTATTATGTATTTTAAAACTAGATCTACTATAGCTGTCGCAATATTTATTGGCTCTCACAGGTTAGTTCTTTAACTGGAAGCTCTCTGAAGGACCCTTTTTAGTACTAAATATTATATAGCCCCATATTACTGATACTGAACAGCAGTTTCTACCAGGTTTGTGGTAGACATAAACTCTGATTGCGGTTCTCTCCCTTAATTCTTCTAGTGTCTTCAACAAAAAGCAGGCCTCCATTTTGCTGAGAGTTTTACAGATACCAGAATTAATAGTTTCTACTACAGAAATCTTCAAGAAGCCTTCAAAAGGCAGGCAGGCAAGGGGTAGAATTAATCGAGTATTAATATCCTTATTAAATAGATAAGGAACTGAGGAACAAAGAAACTGCCCAAAGCTATGCTGGCAAGGGAAGAGTTCGGAATTGAACCCAAATGTCCTTATTCTCAGTTCAGCACTGTCCCTGCAAGGTTGCTCTTCATTTTGTTCATTTTTTTGCTTAATGACTTGTATTTGGACTTTTAAGTTAATACTAGCTGAAGTATCATATGTGAAAGGGAATTATTGATGCATACTTCCTTTCCAGTCTGACACAGTTGTGCTAAAAATTCTTTTTTTCTCTACCGAGCCATTCTGTTCGAATGTAATCATTAATTATGCAAGTGCTTTGCTACACAGGGGAAGTATATCCCAAATTAAACAGGAAGTTACTAAGCAGAAATATTCTAAACATGCTATACAGGTTCTAGGGGATGTACATGTGCATCTGTTTATGCTGTCAGGGTTTAGGGATAGCTGTGGGGGGAAGTAATGGTTTTGAGGGCTCTTGTTAAATGAATCAAGTTTCAGCACAGAAAAAAAATCCAGTTAAAACATAAAAGACTGATGACTTGCTATGTAGAATTCACACAGGTCATTATGAATCCAACACTCGTGGGCAAAAAGATGACATAAAGAATATTGTATCTAACAGTGATTCTTATTAACCCTGGTATGCCTTCCTCTGTCTAAGTTAATCTTCCAGCTTTTTATCCTCTTTATTAAAAAGGAAGAGATGGTTTGTACAAAAAGTAGTTATCTGCTAAAATTACATCTGAAGGTGGGGGGAAAAAAATCTGCCTTGGCATCTTAACACAAACACAGGAAAATTTTGTACATGTTGAGAAGGAAAAAAAGCTTTTTGCAATTGTGCCAGACTTTTGGAACGAGTTCTGCAGCAGAATATTCCAGAATCTTAAGGGGTATGCCTCACTTTGTTTCACTTGTGCAGCTCCAGGTGTGACGCACATCTGGGTGCTGACCGTACCATATTTAGCCAATTACCCAATGACATATTAACTTAGAAGAGTATGAAAGTCTAATTAGAAACAGTGCTTCTACCAGAAACCTCATTTCACCTGTTTTATTCCTCAGAAATGGTAAGAAGGGAACTTAAAATGCACCCTACTGCATCAAGCACATTCATTTTTTTTTCTTCCTGGCATAAGCTTTTTTGATGGTTTACAATGGAAAAGGGTTAGAAAGGAAAGCCTGAGTCAATACATACTCCATTATAGTAAACAATTCCATAACGTGCTTCAACATACTATTCTCTGATGTACAGAGCTGAGGGCAGCCAGGAGAATCACCTGCACTCTTATTTTTATCAGCTGTGATGGTGTTCAGGGTCATTCCCAGCCTACCTCAGCCCTCCATCCTAAATGAGACTTAGTGTTACCTGTAAATATCATAAAGAGGTTCTGAAAGGCGTTTCCAGTTAAGCTGGCAATGTTTCCATGGAACCATGGGTATCAGAGTACGTAAGTGTTTAAGTTCAAACACATGCTGGTGTTTAAGAACTTCACGTATCATATAGCCCCTAGTTGTTTTTTGAATCATTGGGGCTAAGGGATCTAAATATGTTTGAGGATCTGATCATGGGGTTTATAATACTTGTACATTTTCTACAACATTAATAGATCAGGAAAGTAAATTTAATGATTATAGTAGGGTAATTATTGACCTTTGACAACTAAGATGATTTTTAGTTGTCTGAGAAACATTGGAGAATCACTGAAGTCTATGAACATAATCAAGAATGTAATTCATGGTAAGAGCCTCAGAAACAAAAGGCCTGGAGAAAAGTTGATAAGCCAAAAAGATCAGTAAGCTTTGATAAAATGAGAATTGCAAAAAGGGTAAAGGATGTATGGTGCATCTCTTTATGATAAAACAGAGTGGAGTAATGCCTGTTCCTGTTTTCAACCAAGCTAGACAGAAAAGTGTGGTGTGAGTAGAAAACAATGTGGTGTTTGTGAGTATAAGTCATGCCTTATTATTTTGTTACCTAATGAAGATATTAATGCAGTGCATATTCTCAGCTTTTGACTTAACATTTCAGGACTTAAAGTCATTTAGGGCCTATTATTTTATGCATATGTCTTTAGGTATTGAAAAACATCACTTTCTCCTCCATGTAAAACTGTGATAAACTTGAAAAGTTAGGACTTTACTTTTGACACATCCCAGAACCTAGTAATACTGTCTATGAAGTGTGATGTTACTGCACTAAGAAACTTTCCTTTAAGGGTGGCAAGTCTGCTGCTTGAAAAAAAGATCACTTAACTCTTTGGATGGGAGAGTAGATGGCAAGATGCTTATTAAAACCTGTGACCTGTGTGTTGTTGGAATTTCTTTTTTACTTTGTGCCTAAACCAAAAACTGGTTGAAAGGTTTTTGTTCAGGTATTCACAGCAAATGTAACTTTTCACTGGATACAGAAGCAGTACAAAATACTAAGGAGGACAAGGTAGGATTTCGGAAGGGCTTTTAAAGCGTTGCTGAAAGTGGCTCTTAATGGGTGACTACCATGGCCTTTAGGATAGTATTGTTTCTGTGTTGCTGGGCATAGTACTTGTTCTCTCTCTGTAGCAATCAAAGCTACACAACAAAGCTTTCCTTAGGAAGAGTCATCAGTTTCACTGATGTCATACCCATTTCTTTTGGGTTCCTGTGTTTTCGGTCCATAGCAAATGCTTTATGTTGCATGAAAGTGCTTTGGAGCTTGGCACAGATGGATGTGTTCTCAAAACACTGCTATGGAAATATGTGGCAATCTACATTGTACTTGATCCTTTGGAGCCATTCAGATATTTTTAACTCAGTATATAGGGAACAACATCTTTGACATGACTTCATGTAGTGCTCGGAGTGTTTTGATGTGTCATGTCACCGGGAACACCCTGAGCGTGGGGTGTGATGTACTTTGTAGTGTGGTTTAGTATCAGTGGCACATCAGTGTGGGTTGAGGAAGGGCTGGTCTGCTACTTCTGCTCCTAATTGTTATACCTCAAATTCTGCATCTGTTCATGTGCTTTCTGATGGAATTACAGGGAAGAACCAGTATCTTTGAGTCTAGTTGTCCCCACCTTGAAAACTATGCAATGGATGCTTAATGCAGAAGGGCCCACAGAGCATCTGCTCCATCCATTCATATGCACCACAAAACAATTCTAGTCCTCCTCACTGAATTTTAGTGGGCTAATTAAAGACCACAAGTTACATCTGCAATGTCTCACAAAAGGAGATAGATCAAAAGCATTGCTAAAGCTTTATGTTCCTTTAGAAAACAAAATGTCTGTAGACCATGCCTAATGTTACAGAGAGAATCCTACAATAGTTTTGCTGAATCTGTCTCCAAATTAATTTGTGATCTCTCATCTGGCTTTCAAGTGCATTCATGAGTACATGAAGAAAACATACCAAATGGGCATCACAGGAGTTTTAACATCAGAAACACTAGTCCCTCACAGGTTGTTCCTACCCATGGCCCTTCTCCATAGCATCACATGGAGGTGCAGCATCTCCTTGCAGAAGTCAAGGCACATGTGAGGACAGAAACAACTTTCTGGATCCCTGCAGGTTAAGCATGGGAGTAGTACAGGGTGAAATGATGCAAACAGGATCAATGAGCAATTTCCTTCATGAAGCAGAGGAGATCTTCCTGACATAAGTTCCTTAGGGATAAATCCCAAACATTTTTACCAAGTCACAAGACATGAATTATTGTATATCCTAAGAATCTGGTAGTGTGCCCTTGCCCACCCATTGCTAGCAGATGCCTGTGCAGACACAGCTTTCCTTGACCCTTTTTGTATCTATCCCAGTCCACGTGGACACGCATTGCAAACTGACATGGTGATGTGATGCAACATGTCCATTATACATGTGTATGAACTGAGACTCTTACTCCTTTGGTGTAAGATGCCCCTCCTGCAAAGAGACACAGGTAATTACACAAAATGGACAGTGTGGCCTCATGGGCCACAGCCGTGTGTCAGTATGATCTCTTGGGCTGTATCCACCATAGATCATCCCTGTTTTTCAGTGCAAAGACTAGGCCTTGTGTACAGCACTCAACTTTCATCCATGCGTTAGTATATGATGACTGATACTGCTTTTAGGAAGAGATCCCACTGAAATGAGCTGAGATGCTTTGGATGGCTGTTTGGGTAGGGAAATTGCAGCTAGGTAGGACTTTTCCACTTCAGCTGCTTGGTTTGCTTTACACTTTGGGTGTGAAATGCAGTGCTTTACACATGAATGTGCTTGTGTCCTCTGAGCGACTGGGAGCTACCATCCTACTTGGGATTGCCACAGCTGGTGTGAATTGAAAAGGAGCCAGGAAACCAGCACTTAAGAAAGTCCTCACAGCCCCAGTTCCCCACAGACAGGAGTGGCTGGGCCAAAGCTGCTGTCTGCTTCACACTTCTTTTTCTTCTGATCTGGAGGTATGAAGTCCCATCTACTCTGCTTCTAAGACATAAAGATGCTGGATTCTCCTGGAAGTCAGGTTGCAACCACTGTGTGAGTCAGCTTCCAGGTCTGTTTGTCAGGCCTACTGAACCTTGCTTGTGTGTCCCAAGGTGGGGATTAATCTGTTAATGTTTGTAAAAAGCTATGTAAATGATCTGTATCATGCTGACAGGTCAAGTACTGCATTGCTCGCTGGCTGCTCCTCCTGATGGTTTAAGGTACATGCCAAGCAATGTCTGTGCTTTCACACAGTGTTCACTCATGTAGCTTGACTGCCTTAACCCTTTCAGGATTTGGCCCTACTTCTTCCAGCTTACTGACTGGGTGATACAACATAAATATGCAGGGATGATGTTTTTTCACATAACTTGGTATACCATAAGTACATTAATTTATGCTTGTGTAGGACCAGGAGCCTCTTGGATCTACTACAGCACATGTGCAGTTCGGGTCTGGAAGGACACACAGAAAGGAAGAAGGCTGAGCAGAACTCAGTGCTCTTCTTGGCTGTGGGCAGGAGGCAGCAGCAGAACCTGCTTCTGTGAGCTGTTGGCAGGATTTGGCCCTGCTGCACCACCAGGAGCTGCAGGTGCTCAGAACAGCTGTGAGCCCCTCCGAGAATGTGAAAACTACCCAAGAGCAGGGTGTGCTGGAGATTCGGGAGCCTTTTTTGTGTTTATCACTTAGGTTGCAGCTATTATTAGTTACTGAGATCAGGGCCTGACAGTGGTAGTTACTGTACAAACAGTAAGAGAAACAGCATCCTCTAGACAGCTAAATTTTTAGGTGAGTGCAACTTCCATAACTAACTCTGCAAGCACAGGGGACAACAAAAGGTGGCTAAAAGGTAAGTAACTAGTTTAAAGTTGTGGTCCCAATTATCAGTGTTACGTGTGGATTTTTATGTTGATTTTTGGTATGAATGATTAGTACTTTCATTATCTTGAATGTTTTTTGCTGTGAAGATCATTTGCCACTGATCTTTTCTGATGTCTCTCTGTGGGTGTGTTGATACTTTTTGATAAATACCTAAGCTAAAAAGCAATGCTGCAGCATGAGGTAGGGACTGTCCTTGGTACAAGCTGTTAATAAGTGGGAGTAGGGCAGTCAAATGAAAGGAATTTTCTCTGAATCTTCATTGTCACATGATCCTCCTTTCTGAGGCTACTGGAACTGATATCCTACAATGTGGGTCATTTTCAGGCACTAGCACTGGGACATGAGGTCCATACATATGCCAGCAGTTTGGGTGACCAAGTTATTAAAAAGTATTTTTTGTTTCTGCCACTATGGCTTGTCTGGGCAACTTTTGCTTTCAAAGCCCAACCCAGTACCAGTGGTGTCAGTGAGAATTGTGCCACTGACTTCTTCCACAGCTGTCTAGTTTCATCATTACCACCAGTACAAGTTGCTGTGGTGGTAAATTTGAACAGACTGTGGCTTTGCACTGTTTCTTTACCTGGAACTTTCCATTCTTTTTCTGCTTCAGATATTTATCTGCCACATACTTAGGGCTTCAGCAAATGTTCAGGGCATACCTCTGTGTCTCTGCACAATACCTTTGTGCACAGATCTCCACTAGTATTAACGGAGCTGCTCCACGACTGGATATCTCTGAGATTTAGCACATGTCTAGTCTCATTTCACTCACACAGCCTGTTTGTCAGCCACAAAACTCTGTGAAAATGATTGACAATGAAAGGAACTGAATTCTTCTTCCTCCTAAAATGACTGCCTATCTCCACTTAGGGTGTTTATTTACACTCGGCATTGATCTAGTCAAATGAAGTAATAAGCAGAGGAAAGATGGTAGGGCATGGGCTTCCAGGTGGGCCTGATGGATATAGCTGTGGTTTCAGTAGCAGCACCTCATGAGGGCTGTAGGCCCTTGTACTTTCTGGGAGACTTATGCTCCCACCTGGCTGTGTTGGAGGTACCTTGGGCACAGTTACGTGTGCAGCAGTCCTGTAACTGCAGGAGAGATATAGCTGATGTCAGTTACAAATGACTGCAAGTTGGAACAGAAGGAATTTATAAGCCATGTTTGGGAGGTTTTGAATATCTTGGTTTACTATGTTGTTAAAAAAAATGTGGAAAATTGTAACGAAAAAATGAGGAACGAACATCTGTAAATCTTCCTTTGATGAGTTGCCTAGTAATATTCTAGTGTTTACAGCATTGACAGCAAAATGACATAGAAAAAAATTTAAAAATTGGCATTTCAGGTAGTCAGGAGTGACAAAGCAGAAGGAAGGCAATAGAGATTTGTGCTAACAGAGAGAGGGATTATGTCTCTTGAGAAGGGGTAATGTACCATCTATGAAAAGCAGTCATTTTTGTAAATCCTTGTTTTCCTGGTTAACAATTACCACCTGGCAACAGTGGGGGAGAGGCAGCCCATCCAGTGCCTTGACAAGGTGGAAGTCACGCACTTTAATGAAATGTTTGGTAGCTCTGCACAGCATCTGCCCTGCAGCACATACCTGGGTAGAGTGTGCTAATGAGGGGAGAGGACAGAGACACAGTTTCTCAGGGCCAGGATTGTTCATGCTGACCAAAATCACAACTGAAAAGGGTGTCCCCACGCTCACCATGTCTCCCCTGGTGTCCCAGAGCCTACAGCCTGGTCCTTTGGCCACACAGCCATCCCTCCTGTGATAGGCAACAGCATATGGCAAAAGTATTCTTGCAAGGGTAATGTGGAAGAGTTTGTTCTTAACTGGGTGTGAAGTGTCTGGAGTGTGGCTCGGCAATGGCGCTGGTAGAGGAGGGTGTACGTGCAGGTGTCTCTGAGGAAGCTCTTCTACCCTTAATTGTTTGCAGATACCTGCATGTGGTGAAGTGCTGTGCATTTGTAAGTCATGCACATTTTCTTCTCAGTAATGTTTACTTTAGCCCCAAGGAGAGTGCAGAGAGTGTGGCTGTGACCAGAATGGATGACTTTTTCAGAGGAGGGAAGTTACCCAGCCTCACTGACAGATTTTTATGAAGGGTTTCCCAAGGCCAGCCTGGAGCAGCGCATCGTTACAGTTATGCTTTTGACATTTGTAGTCCAAGAAGCAGCAGTATTCAAAGTAAAACATCGCCAGTGGGTTTGCATAAAAAGCCTGATTCTTGGATTATTTGTGGGGATTTGAATGTAGTTATGAGTTGTACAACTCTGAGCTTTCTCTGGGAAGGACTCCACCAGCCTCCATTCCTTTTCCTTCACCCACCATGCACAGTAAGCTGAGGTCATGCTGCTTTGCTCTGCAAGCTCCCTGCAACCACTCCTTGCTGGTGAGCAGCTCATGCTTTGGCTTGCACCTTCCAAGCAAGCTCAAGTGAAGAAAGGACTGCAGAAAGGAAGCAGAAATTTGGAGCAACTGGAAGAGACTCATGAACTTGGGAAGACAGACTTGGGAGTCCTCTGAATTTTTTCTTTCAGAAATAAGCAAAAAAATGCTCCTGGCCAAAACTTAGCTTCGTGAAAATTTTACAGAATAAATTTCTTCTCCATAAAATAGATTATCCTTCTAGAAAAATAACTGGAGTCTCTTACTAACCCATGCCGAATAGATTATCCAGTTTTCCTGTGTTTCTTGCCATAGGTCCTAGTCTGATTATAGGTGTGAAATGTAGGCAAGAGTAATTATGATTCAGATAGATTTATGTGTCTCCAGACAGGTTTTCAAATAATAAAAAGAATCTAAATATTAGATTTAGAGAAAGAAAAGGTCCATTATTAAAATCTACCCACAAGCTTGTACCATGGAAAAGCTTTCTTCTTCAACACAGCTGTCAGCCCTGCTGAGATTTTAAATTGGAGTTTGTTTAGTGTAACTTTTACTTTCTATGTAAAAAGCAAAGTCAGAAGCATTAAACTTTTGTCTTAGATTTTTAAAATACAGGAAAGCTAATCTAATTGCTGTCTTAATGTAGAGTTATGAGCTTTTAGGCTTTTCATTTTTTGGCAAAGAGAGGTTACATCTTTTGATTCACGGAATAAGACATTTCCCTGTATAAATTTGCCATATGCTTTCTCTTCAGAAAAAAAAAATCTTCATCCCTTCCTCTCCTCTGGACAATTTGGCATGTCTCTTTGGTTTGTAACTGCCTGTGCTTCACTCGAGAGCTGGCTGCATTTCAGTCACCAGTCACTGTGCAGAGTTTCTGTGTGAATTATTGGAATGTGCTTGGCATCTGGAGATGTAAGGAATTAAAAAGTATGGTCCAACTCTCAAACTGCAACTTGAAAGGCTTCCGGAGATGCAGAGCCAGGTCTGTGGTCTGACTGAGGCAATGTCTGTGCCAAACTCAACAGAAATGTCTCTGGGTAACAAAATGATGTCCCCTGTTGGGGAGCTTCCAGCTTCAGCATGAAAGAGTCATTTAGAGGGTGACACAGAATCCCAACCCTGTGAAGTGAACAAAGGTCAGTATGTTTGGGAAAAGTTAAGGATGATAGGATAAGGAAAATAAAAATTACCTTTAGTTCTTTAGTTAGTCTTGCCTGAATGCAATTAACTAGTTGGGAAGTCTTTGGAGAAAAATTAACTTCAAAGACAGAAAAATATTTGGAAGGTTGCTTCTGTATCAGGAGGAAGTGGAGAGGAATTTAGTTTAAAGATGTTTTTCTGAGTTGTGTTAATTTATTTTCATTCACTATTGGCATTGATTAACACTGAATTGACATGAATGTGCCATTATTAATGCTTTATTAATTTTCCTCTAACAAAATAGTAAGTATAATAGCGAAGAAAAATCTGCATGTTTTATTTGTTTTTCTGTGCTCCTCCTTGAAGTCCTCAGAGCCATAGATCAATTGCTGGTGTTTAGTGACCCACTGCCCAAGAATGTAGGGCCTGTGGGTGGGTCTTCTTCTATGGCTGGCACTTATATAATGCATAATTCAAGATGACACTGATCCTTGCAGCCTTATGGGAGTAGTATTTTCAGCCGGATGAATTGGTCTTGAATGTTTTCTAAATGTTCTGTGTTACAGGCACAAACATTTTTTTTTCCCATCATCTTGAGCATATGTCCTACGTGCCCTCTCTGCTCTTTTTGTTGCGTGGTTTTGATTGTAGCCAACAGCAAAGGTCAAAAGACATTTTACTGTTTCTATTTCCATGTTTCTGTTAAGCTGAATTAAATTGTTGGTGCTGCAAAAGTGACTCGTTAAAAAACTTAGGCTGCAAGACTTCAACCAGTATGAAGTGAAGCTGAGTTGCATCAGTTTAAACCAAATGGTCCAGAGAGATAGTGTGGTCCAAAGAATAGTGTACTGATCTAGAAAACAAGAAAAAGGGTTCAGTTCTCTGGAGCTTCAGTGGGCAGCTTCGTGAATTTAGATGAAATTTTTCATCTTGTTCTGCCTCAGGTGTTTCTGGGTGGGTGTTGGAGTGATGCTATATTTTAAATCGCTTTGCACATTCAGTTCTTCAATAGTGTGTTTTTATTCCTTTTACGACTAACATTAATCAGTACAACTGCCTGTATAATTTACATTACAGATAGGTTCTGAAATAATAATATTTAGGATTGCTCTGGTGTTATTGAATAGGTTAATTACGTTTACTAGTATCTGTGAGTATTCACTGGAAGTGATACTGTGAGTGTTCATTACTCAGTCCACAATGGAACTAGTACTGAGTTTTACCCATCAAGCTGCCTTCCATTTATTTCCTACATAGTAAAGTGAATTCAGAAGTTTTCTTATAGTATGAATGATTCTGATCAGAATTTTCAGGTTAACCTGAACTAATATTTAGTTTTGTCTTCTAAATGAGCCCTCAAAGGGCTTTTGAAGAAGTTTGGTCCAAGTGTATTTTTTCAATTTTCTCTCACCAGAGCCTGAAGAACATTGTTCCACTGCAGAGTTGCCATCTTTTATGGGTTTTAGATGGTTCATGACCAGAAGTTTGAGGGGTTTTTTTGTTTGTTTATTTTCTGGTCTACTCATTTCTTCCAGTCACCTCACCCCAGCACTCCTTGATGCTTCTTTACAGTACAAAAGGGGAAGAAATGGATAAACATCTCCCCATAGGACCACTTGGCTTTAAAAATATCAGTAAAGCCAAATGGATGCTGTACAAATGTGAGCAAAGTATCTTAACAGAGAAAGCAACATTCCTGTAGGGGTGGTGTTACAGATGCTAGAACAGAAAACACGTCTGTGTGAACATGCAGAATATCTTGGGCAACAATTCATAACAGATAAACAGTTTGTTTTGAAAATTAAGTTGAAAGAAACATTACCAGCCTACTGTTTCTAGGCATGTTGTTATTCCTTTGTGTATCGCACTAGTTCACTGGGACTTGGTGCTCTCCCTGTGGGTTATAAGGACTCTGGAACTTACAGTCATTTCTAATGACCAATTTTGCATAATTCAGATACCATGTACATTTTATTTATTATTAGCAGATTCTTTATTGCAAGCAATATTTTAAAAGAATCCATTATATGTTAAAAAAAATAAATCAGGGTTAAATTTGGCTCTGTTGTCTGGAGGCATAAATCCAGATTAGCTTTGTTTTTAACAGTAATTTTACTCAAGGTTTTGTGAACAGAATTTGGCTTGGTGTCCATTGAAGAAAAATGTAGCAAAATCTATTTTCCTTTCCCTAAATCCTTAAGAAGAATTACCAACATGCTACCAAATATTGCTAATATAAGAAAGCAGTGAATTATTTTTGGGTTTGTGGCTATGTTCTTGATCTTATTCACATTTTACATGGGCATTGTTTTAAATTGCTGGCCCTACATTAAAGTATGTCAAGATGAATCGTATGAACAGATACAATTTACCATGACCTTGAGGCAATACGATATGTATGTTGCATTACATTAGCTATCAAAAAATGTTCCTTACATAGTGTGATGCCCACTGCAGACGGAGATAAAACATGGGTTGTTAGGCATGCTATACCAAGTTGGAAGACATATGCAAATAATCTCTTCAAATCTATAGCCACATAATTTGTATCTTTTTAAAGAGAATAGGAATAAGCTATAGGACAAAAAATGAATCCAAGTGTCTTTTGCTCCATGTGCAAGGTGACATCCGTTGCTGAACACTGGAAACCTCTGAACATCAGGAAGCACATACATAGTTGTGAGGGTGACTGAGCACCAGAACAGAGGAACTGGCACAGAGAGGCTGCAGAGTCTCCATCCTTGAAGATATTGAAAAGCTGTCCGGACGTGGTCCTGGGCAGCTGGCTGTAGGTGGCATTGCTTGAGCTGGGGGAGTGGAGCAGGTGATCTCCAGAGATCCTTTCCAACCTCAACCATGCTGTGACTTCATGACACACACAACTCCCAACAGCGAACGCTTGTTATAACAATAAGCCAATGCACGGGGGTTAGGAAATCCAGCTCTTCCCACATTCCTTTCTTCACTGCCCATCCTGATGGCCTTGTCAGACGTCTGGTGAGTTAATCGTGACCTTTTCACTTCCGAACACCACTTCTCTGCTGTGCCACAGAGCTCTAGCCCTGAAGAGGAGAGGTGTCACCTTGCTCTCCCGTTTTCCCAAATGTGCTAATCCTCACATAACCAGTTTGTTTCCCAAGGAGTGTGGGACCTGTGCAGGTCAAGATGCTGCCTCTCTTCTATGCCATGCTTGCTTTGAGCACAAGCCAGAGGGGCAGCTGCTCTCGTGCATTGAAGGCTTGGCTCTCCTGGCTGTTCTGGATTTGTTCAAATCGACCTTCAGCAACTTGCTTTAACCTTGTGTTCTTCTCCCCTGTCGTCCCATGCTTTGCACTGTTGTAATTTTGTAAGCTGCTTGGGCTAGCTTTCTCTCTCGTTGTCTGTGTCTGGTCTCTAGCCCAGACGTCAGCAGGGGTTGCCGCATGCTGCTGCAATATAAATGACTAATGATGATGATAAAAGGTGTGGGAGTTGGTTGCCTGGAGTGTTATCCTACTTTGATAACTTTGTTTTAGAAAATACCTTCTTCCTCAAATGATCTGTTATTTTATCTTATTAAGTCTAATATTTTAAAACTGGCAAGGGATTTTCAGCTGCCTCTGTTTTGGAGTGCTCGTCTCAGGACTCTGAAAGAGATTTTGCAATTTCAGAGTTTGGATGGTAGTGTTGTGGTGGTGCCAGTAGCCTTCAGCGTGGGTTGCAGATTATTGGCACCTTTAAGAGTCAGCTGCAACTGTGTCCTAAAAGAGGCATTCAATAGGGAAGTGCTCTACTTTAAAATTTGGGCTGATATAGGTAATAATTGCACAAAAAACAGTATGTGAAAAGAACATTAGCAAGGTTGCATAGCTCAGCACTTGAAGCTAAGAAATGCTGGAAGTAAAATTGTCTCTACTCCATTAATTTGCCACCTTGTACAGGTGCATCAGTCACAGACTATTTTTGCCCAGGATCTGAGTCTCGCTTGGTGCTCATAATAGATGACACAGTTTGTGAGTTCAATACTTGATTTTCTTTTCACTGTTCAATGCATAGCTCATACTCTGCTGTGAAGGCAAAATTATTTCCTGCTGGGGCATTCCAGGGTGTTCCATCACGCAGGTCCATGCCATGTGCAAACTCTGACTTATTTCCATTTACAGCACCTTAATAGCAATTCTGGGTATCATTACTCCCTAATACAGTTGGTAACCTAAGGCAAAAAAGAGTGGGATTATAAATATCTATAACTGTGGGTACATGATGTCTTTATTTTTTAGAGTACCTGGCAGCACATACTGCAGGTCCCACTGGCTTCCACTGCAATGGCCAGTACTTGCCACTTTCAGACACTGAAGCCTTCAGGCCCAAGAAGGCTCCAGAATTACAGGGAAGCGGCTTTAAAAGCATGATGTGAATAAGTTGTTCCATTCCTTAGGGCAGCATCTCATACCTGCAGACAAAAGACTTCAGCTCCTCTTCTCACTATCCTGCCACCTTTTAAATTCTGAAAAAAAGTGGAAGCATCCTACAAGCAAAAGCTTTTTTCTTTGCCTGAACCTGGAATGTGGTGGACAGAACAGTGCTTAGCTAAAGCCTACCTGATAACACATGAACAGAAGGAGGCTAAATTCATCCTGGATCAACTTTGTGCCATTTTTGACTGATCTTTGCAAATTAATAAAACAAACAAAAAACCAACAAAACACAGATAATTTATTTTTTAAAGCAAACTGAAAACTGATTGCTATTCAGATTTCTGTATTAACAATCACCAATGTTATATCAACCTTGTGAAAGTGCTGCAGAGATACTCTGAGCTAAGAGAGCAGTTAAACAGGAAAAAAAAAATTTCAAAAGAAGTAGTTTGTTTTAAAAACTTGATCAATTAAAAATAAGCATATTTTCAGATGCACAAGACCTTCAGCACTTACATCAAGCCATCTCAACTACAATAAAATTGAGAATGCAGCCCATGCTTCAAAAATTAAGATACTCAAATATTTCACAGAGAAGGTTGACAGGTTTTTATATGGTTAAACAATAATTAGTTTCTAAATACCTTTCCTATAAACAGCAAAACTGGTTGGTTTTTTTCTCAGAAACTATTTTCTGTGAGACAAATGTCTGGCACATATTTCAGACCAGATAGTTATAAGTTTTAAAAGTTATAAAAATATCTGGACACAACTTGCCTAAATCTGAAAGTGTCAGCTGACTAGAATTATTTCCAGTGTCCTTTAATGTAGCTGTAATTAATTTTTGGAATAAAGATATAGTTGGAAGTGGAGATCTTAGACTTTCTAGATTGTTGTTGTAACCACAAACTGACAGCTTTTTTCCTACAGAGGCTCTAGTGTTATGTACCTCATGCTTCTGGATGCTTTTTTGACACAAGTTTGTTTTGTAAGGAGACATAAAGGTAGTTTGATCCATTACAGGCCAAATTATCTTCTGGACTTGGTTGAATTCAAAGATATTATATAGCCAAAAAAAAAAACCCCAAAAAAACCACAAATCTGTGTCACTTTGCAATCTCGTGGTATTTCTTAAATGTCTTCTGAAGCTGCTCAGTTCCCATTCCAACATGCAGTGGTGAGGCAGACCTTCAAATTGCTTGTGACAGAGGTTACGTGCCTTCTGGCAGATAACAGAGACCTCTCTTTCTCTGGGACTTGGCTATTGTATTTTTTCCTTTTACAGGGCTTCAGTGTATTTTTGCTCCTAAAAGAGAACCCCAGAGATGCCCTTGAAACAGAAAATGATGTGCTGAGGTCTTAAATGATGGAAAGAGATACCTTAATATCTCATTCTTTCACGTAGCTATTTCAGGTAGTGCGAGTTTTATCTGGGCAAAAATGCAAATATTAAGGCTTTTAACCTTTTTGTGTGTGTGTGTGTTCGTGGTTTTTTTGTGTGTGTGTTTTGTTTGTTTGGTTTGTGTTTGTTTTTGTTGTTCTGTTTAAAATCTGAATATGCCAGCATCGAGGTATGCTCACTGTAGAGTTGTTGTTCTTGTTCTGTTGTTTTAAGCTCAGGAAATATGGGCAAAGGACTAAGAGAGAACACAAGTTTCTAACTTCAAATATTTATTCTGTGATAATTTCTGGGTTGTGCTGGGGAGAGATTTTAGCCTTTTTTTTTTTTTTTTTTTTTTCCCCTTTGAATGAAAATTGTCCCTTCTACCAACCTTGATATGTATAAATTATAAAATTCTTGGATTAAGGACAGTACATCTTCAGCACAAAGGCTCCACATTAATACCAGAATCCCAGAAAGATGTTGTCCTTTGTTGCTTCAAAACCACCTTGTATAACAAGAAAAGGCAAAGAGAAAGGCAAGAACAATAACCAAAAGCATGGGATGTCTTCTGTACAAGAGACCAACTAGATAGACTGGGATTTTTAAGTCTTGAAAAAAGATGACTACAGAGATATGGCAAGAGACTTACAGCAGTGTAGGTGGCCTTTCCACTCACTTTCCTGAATAACATAATGAGGGTTCATATAACAAGTGGATACTTTTTTTGATGTACCTTAATTATCTTTTGAGCTCATCGTTAAAAGGCATTATATAGAAACAATAATAACAGGAGTTCAAGCAGCAACTAGACAAATTTAGAGAAAACAAATCTATGAAAGGGCATTAAACCCAAAGGTGATTCCTCTGATGGAGGAAGCCCTTGGGCTACAAATGTCTCTGGTTAGGTACGATGGGGTAACAGTTACTTAGCCATGTTGTGCACCTTTGGCTTCAGCTAACAGCAAGGAGGTACCTGGTCAGCTAGACTGTGGTTTGACTCCATTTGGCTACTTTTATGCCCCTTAATACCACAGCATGTTTGGCCTTTATTGGATGTCTTATAAGGCAGTTCTGGGAAATCTCCACTGTGAGCTCTTTCTGTCCCTTCCCCACTGATGGGAACGGAACAGTGGTGAGACACAAAAGACCTGTTTGGGGCTGGTGTTTGGTTTCCCTTCTCCTCTATTGTAGCTGCTGCTGCAGGAGCAGGAGCCCCTTGGGCTCTGCAGGACAGGGCTCAGCAGGCACTCCGTGAAGAGAGAACCTAAGAGATCTGTTCCTGTCATTGCATCCACAATATGCAACTTTTGTCTTTCAGCACTATTTATTGCAGCAGAGCAGTAAATTGTTTAAAAATGGAGCACACAGTGTCATTATCTTTTCTAGAACTGGTGTGTTTGCACACATTGCAGAGGGATTCATGCAAACAGAGTAAACATAGACCCTGTCATTCCTCCTCTTCTCTTGCTGATAGGGGGTATCAGGAGTTAACCGTGTGAAGAATGGGAGGAAGGAAATACTCTTTTAACTGAAAAGGTCTGAAAAGCAGTACTGAGTATTTAAAAGGAGGAAAATGGCCTCTGTATGCTGCAGTACCAACAGAGAATCAAATGCTTCTGCTCCTGAGCACTTGCAGCAAGCAACCAAGCACAGTGCTGTTTATCAGGAAAATGGATTGTGAACACAGAGTAAGCTGGTCTAAACCAGTGAGTATTATACTGAGATATCACCACTGGGCCTGGGAAAAAAAAATTAATCACCTCTGGATTTGAGAAATTTGGAATTTTAATTGTAAATGCTTCCAGCTGTGTTTTAAATAGACCAATCACAACAGATCAACAATTAATTTTCCATAGTAGATCTCATATCCAAGGGGAGTGGGCTATGGGTTAAAGGGTGACTTACTATCATTTCAGTCAGATTTGTGTTTCTTTCACAAACTAGGACTCGTGAAGCCTTATGAATCCTGGTAGGGGAGACCTTGCTGTCAGTGGAGGAGCCAAGGGCTGTTAGTGAGTCTGGGGATAGCACTGTCTGCACAGAGCCAGGTAAAGGAGAGGCTCTAGTAACAGCCTGGTATTTAAGGATTATTATTCTCCTACAGATCATAGCTTTGTTTCTAACATAAGGATACTTTATTAAAAATACTTGATCTCTTTAGAGTAAAGCTGAGGTATCCTGAGTGATTCAGGGTTTTGTATGGTCCCAGAGACATAAATGAGAAGACAGGTAAAACTCTAAAATTGGCTGGAGGTCCTTTGCCTCCTGAGTGCTTACCTGCCTGGGGGACAAAACCAGCTACCAGAACAAACTGGATCAGACCCACGGTGAGGAGCAGGATAAGCCCTGTAATGCATTACGTATTCGAATTCTGCCCTCTCAGAAGAAACACTCTGCTGCTGAGTGCTTCCCTTTATTCCAGAGGAGGTCTCACATTGCTGAGACCTCTGGAAATATCCTGACTGTAGTGCTATAAATAGCATGTGTTTCCCACTGACTAAAACCTGCCAGCATAGCAGCAGCCTGATGCAGGCTTATTTTCCTGCTTGAGGACTATGCAAGTGCTAGTGTCCTCTCTCCACTGAGACATCTCTTTGCTTTAGGCACTGGCCTCTCTGCTTACTGCTGGGGAGTGTTACTGAACCTGGCTCAAATTCCTGCTCTTTCTGGTCTTTTTTCTCCTGGTGTTTTCTCTTAAAAGACCTCTCCCTGGGCACCTTTCCTCATCTCCCCTCTCCCTTCTCTTATGGCAACTGCTTAATTCATCTGCTGTTCATACGTACGAGACACAGCCTGTGCGAGCTGCTGTGTCTGAATGAGCTTTTAGTGAGCTGCCTTATGGCCCCAGAGCTTCTCTCAGCCTTATCTTGCATTTACACGGGGCCTTTCAGTTCCCTGAAATCCAGCTCTAAATGGAAGTGCAAATGTGTGTCCCTTCATCTGCCAGTGCTTCTCTGAGCAGGTTCTTGACTGACAGCTGATAACATATTGTGTTGGTGGAGTTTGGGAGAGGACTTATCCAGTCCTCTCCAGGAGGACTGGGGGTGGATACAAAGTTATCACAGAAGTGAGAAGATGTCTATGTAATCCTTAGGAAAAGGACTGCTAGTGAGCACAAAAGCTGTTTGCCTTCTTCCCACAGATCACTAGCAGCAGTGCAGTATCCACTTAACTGCTCAGAATCTTGTTTAGTGGCTGTCCAGGACCCAACTTTCCCAAGTCTGGCCCTGGAGGAAAATGAAGTTAAAAGAACTTGTTAGGAGGAAAGGTACAAAAACTCTACTTGCCTAAATGTTCAAGTTGGGTTAAATCCTTGAGGAGCCTTTCTTCTTTTTTTCACTTCCACTTTCTGCTTGGTAATTTGAGCACTTCCTAAGGGGAAGTGTCAGCTCCTGCAGCACCTGAACTCACACTCAACTCTATTTCTGTGCCCTCTTCAGTTTGCTAATCAAAACAAGTTTCCGCTGCCTGTTTCTTATCCCCAGAGGGTAGAACTATCCTCAGAAAATTAAAGCTCTGTTATCTCTTAATGTGTCATCTCAACTAATAGCCTGGGGACTGTAAACAAGTTTAAATATCAAAACAATTTGGCTGGTGATTGTCTGTGATTATGGATTAAGAATACAAAATTTGTGCTCCCTGATATTCAAGATAGATTGAATACAAGGAGTCGGATCCTCAGATGCAAACGGAGGCGGCTCAGCTGAACTCAGAGGAGGCAGGCTGCTTTATACCAGCTGAGCATCTGACCCTGGGAGCTTTTCAGATGTTTCCATTCTTGTTTTTCAAAGTGTCAGATGATACATGACAGCACAGGGCTGATCAGGAGGAGCGCTGAGCCCAGGCAGAGCCCCGGCCGGCCTCCCCTCCTCTGACTTTCCAGGAGCTCACTTCTGCTGGCAGCATCCTCTACTTGCAGCCTCTTTGGGAAACTCATAAACAGTGACTTAGAGGAGAAATTATTTAAGATCACAAAACTTTTTCAGAGCAGGTCAAGGTGCCAGCATATGCAAAAGCTGACAGACATGTTGAGGCACCTTTAGCTCAGCCACTGCTCATCGTGAGAGTGAAGAGACAAGTGAGGATGATCTCTTTTGGCCAGAAATGCTGTGTCTAAATTCACTGGCCTGTTTGTAATAACAGTGATGTGCAACAAGTCCCACAGATTTGGGGAGATGGTAGTTGGTGCGTTTTATAACTTGATTTGAAAATTTTCAGGTTAGTGTCTCCCTCTTTTGGAAATATTTATGGGGCCTCACTTTTGTTATGGATTGTTTTCTGACAGAAGCTGGGCAGTGCTTCAAACAATCCCACAGATGAGAAACTGAAGCAGAGACTAAGCAGATTTCCCGATATAAGAAGTCAGCAGCAGTGCAAAGAGATGAATACTGCAAGGAGTGTCCCAAACACTGACCTGTCTTTTTCTCCCCTGTGCAATGCAGAATACATGGGAAACATATATTTTCATGGATAGCTTATTGAAATACATCTTTTCAGAAGGCTGATATTAGGTTAATGATGAATCTTACAAAATGAAGTAGGAAACACATTAATTTTGATGTCGCAGGAAAGCACTTTCCTAATGAAGAAGTAATTAAATAAGAAGGATAGTTATTAAAGAACTGTTAAATCTAGTGCTTCCTACTCCTCTTATGTCAGCAGTTCTAGCAGTGGTTCTGGGTGAGGAAACGGAGTGTTTCTGACAAGCATGAAATCCCACCAGAAAAGTATAAAAGGAACAATATGTCTTAAGAATCTTAAGAGTATGAAACAACGTCAAATAAATGAAACCAGTTTCCAGAGGAGGATAATAAAGGCTGAAAAAAGGTACCTGGAAAGCCAGAAGACTTCTATTTTCTTAATTGGGGTAACTATACTGAAACTGACAGTGGATGTTTTCCAGTAGCAAAAAAAACCCACCCACAGCCCCCAGCCAGCCAAAATACTGCTCTGAGCACTGAGATCTTTGAAGGTTAAAGCCTCGAGTCTGACATTAGGAGAGTGCTCCGCTTCTCCCAAGGTCAGTCATTAAATCTAGAGAAGTAATTTTGATTCTGGTCTCCTCACAGTTCAAAGTCAACGCTTACCTTGATTTCAACTGTGCTATATTTGGCAGAGTACTAATATAATTGTATTTGGTCCCAGTCTTGTCCTGTTTGAATGTTAAATGCCTCCTAAGACCAAGCCCCTTGTGTGCTTGCTCTCTCTCATACTTTACTTGACATATAAAACAAAGAGCAATGTGGACTTGCTGGAGCAATCCCTCCACAGAAATTAGCAGTGCCAGTGCCAATGCTACACCTGGCTTTTGGCGTTTTATTTCAGACAGCTGTTTGTCTGGACTCGTACTGAAGATTCTTTCATTGGTTTTGTAGCATATAAAGATCTCCTGGGGTTCCTCTTTGGGTGTAGTTTCATGTGAAAAGGATGCAGTTCATGCAGTCCCAGGCTGCATCATGGTGTGAGTGAAATACAGCAGACAGATGACTGGGGCAACAGAGATGATCACCAACAAGTCACGCCGTGCCTCAGCCTGTCTACCAGCTATGGACTGTTGTCGCCTTCTTGCCGTTCCTTTGTGTTCATCATGTCCTGGTCACCAGCTTCTCCACGCATATTCCACTGCGTCGCTCTGAGGACTTTCTCCCTCAGTTAAGTCTCCTTGGTGGGACAGAAATAATCTGGCAGTCTGAGTCATGTTGGTGGTGTTTGGATTTGAAACTACTCAGTGGCTCTTTGATGATAATTAGAAGCTGCAAAAAGGAGAATGTTGGTTGTACAACCTCAGGTCAGAGATCATGCAGCCCAGGCATGTCATTTCTTTTCAGTAACCAGTAACGGGTGCCTGGGAAAAATTTCAATAACAAGGCAAGGATGTGGTGCTACCTTACTCAGAATATTTTCTTAGCTTCTGGAAGACTCACGACTCAAGGATTTCTCAAGCCAGAGGCTTGTCTTTATATCTAATAGCCATTGATATGTTTGGTCGGTTTGTTTGTTTGTTTGTTTTTTCCCTTTGTGAATTAATTAGGTTCTTTTTAGATTTGTATTAATTTTAGGATCCAGTGTTCTGCATGAAAGAGTTTGACACTAACTTCGTGCTGTACAGTTTGGATTTATTAAGAGAAGACTGGGGATGTTAGTAAGAGGGGTTCAGTTGCCCCTGGGCTGCCTCTGCTCACTTTCATCTTAGAAATAGGATTGTCTAGTGCATGTGGTGCAGAGTCACCATGCTGAAGTGTGTTGGTGGATGCAGTGCATGTGCCAGTCCATCTCAGCTGGGGCTCTGCTCTGTGTGGGTTTATGTTGATGTGAATGGGAAATGCTTCCCAAGCCGTGGGATGCAGAGAGACCTCCTGTACCTTCTCGAGCTTTTTTCAGAGCCAGAAGGGCTTGATCCACAAGATGCTTGAGTATGACCAAATTTCTGTGGGAGCTAGAGAGATGACTCAAGAACACTCATCTCTTGTGGGACCCAGCCAACAAGGACTTCACCCTCCCCTCAAAGTCCTTGTGTTCCAGGCATGAGATTTTATCAGGTTGTATTTGTGATCCCACTTGATTTCTCAAGTAAATGGTGAAATGCAAACATTTGGGAAAAACTCCCAGTTACTGAAAAGAAAAAGAACACGATATACAAATGACTCACAGCTTTGTGGGTGAAGTAATGGTTGCATGCCACAGCTTGGGATGAGTGTTCGTGGTCCGATGCCACACGGATTGGACGTGCTTGGGTTATGAGGTTAACACAAATGGCTTTGGGAGGAATTCTCCTGTGACTTTGCAGAACAGATCTGCTTGTTAAGATATTGCTGACTGCATGGTGGCAATGAATAAGGTAGGGAGGGCACATTCCAGGTACAACTAAGCCCTCCTCTGGACACGAGCTGAGGGCAGGTATCACAAAACCTTTCTGCAACTAGAAGAGTTAGCCCTGCAGGAGGGCTTGCGGGTAGCTGGGCCTGGAGGAACTGTGGGGATCAAGGAGTTTCTGAGGGCTGGAAGGGAACCTGGAGGAGGTTAGCAAGAGTCAGAATCCTTGAGAGGTACCTGGTGCCGCTGAAGTTTGATCTCCTGGGGCAGGTTACCCAAAGACCTGTGGGATAAGCACACTTTGATGTCTGATGCAGTGTTGCTCTGCCTGGTGCCCCCTCCTCCTGCTTACTTGTGTCTGCCATGGGTGCCCTCAGGTTACTGACTCCCTTGTTCTTGTTTTCCTATGAATCACTTCATGGTGCAAAGATAAAACGCATAAATGGTAATACAAGTGTAAGTACAAAGACTAGTGGCACCTCGGCAGACACCCCACTCTTGTCTTACTGGTGGCTAATAAGTGTTACACCTGTTGTGATTTAACCACAACATCCTCTCTTGGAAGTTCCCCGCAGTTACTTGCTCTCCTGTATAGGATCAAATTGCAGATGTGACAAAATACAGGTTGTTTTGTCTGGTTCTCTGTTTTCGCTCTGTCTCTCCATCACAGGATTTCCTCAGCTCTCCCACTCCTTTCCATCCTGTCGGCACTCTGGTCTGGTCCGTGGTTGTGCAGCCCGGGAGCCTGGTGGAGCTGCAGGTCAGGGTCCCACCGGTGACACCAGAGGGAGGTGTGCCTGCCCAGGCAGTGGCCTGTTCTCGGGGAGCCCTCTGCACCCTGAACATCCACGCTGCCTGGGGTCTAGCGGGTTTGCTCCAGGGGTTAGCGGAGGGAGGAGTGAAGGAAGTGCCTGTACCCCCTTTCTCCTCCAACCAAACCCCTTCTATAAGCTGGAGCTGTTAGGGAGCATTTTTTCACTACGTCGTACCACTGCTTCCTGGAGCAGAAGCATCTGATAGGGTGTGGTTTACAGGCTGGTAGACAACAGCAGAGCATCACCTGAGCATCAGCTGTTGGCGTATCAGTTGGTTTTGGGAAACCAGCCAATCCCTTTCTTTTTTCTGGAGTGCTCTGGTTTGTCCATGAGATTAGAATCTGCAGCATTAAATAAGCACAGATAAATGTAATTTATCCATTTCTAATTTGAACAATCCAATGTTTACCCGAGTCTCAGTGCCTGTCTGGAAGTCCAAAGGAGCTTCCTTGTGGCTCCAGCAGTGCTGGCAGTCAGGGCTGGTCCCACATATGAAGAATCTTTTAAGCAGTTCAGAGGCTGGAGCTGCGGCTCTAGGAAACAGTTGTATTCTCCCTGCAGGCAGATCAATACATTTCAGCTCACTGCACTGCAAGTGACTTTTCATCGTACATTAAGAATGAGGAAAATAAAAGCCAAGATGGATGTTATTTTGGTCTTGCTTTTATTCTGAATTATTTATTAGGAAGTCACTGCTGTCTTCCTTCTTGTCAGGAGACAAAATGCCTTTGTCTTTGGTGATTTTTTTCCTATTAAAAAGAAACAATGTCTTCCCAGCTTTATTCCCCTCACCCACTTGCTTCTTGGTACTGAAGTGTCAATCGAGGGTCTCTGCAACTTTGACAAGATGGTCTCCTCCAGTCCTAATGCAGGCAAAGTCACCACCGAGGCCAATGGGGTCACACCTCATCAATACATTTCTCACCAGTTTTATAATGATATTGCTGATTAATTCTATGTGTTACAAATGATTGCTGGCACATAAGCAGAGTGTTATGGAGAGTTACAAGTAATCTACAGTCTAGCTGAACTATTATTTTAATTAAGCATTTACTAAATGACTAGTAAAAATTTTAATCCTTTTAAAGCGAATTCTTAATATAATATGTTATGGGGCAAAAGTTCTGCAGTTAGCTCCACTGTTAATATGAGATTGGAGACTCAAACTAACAATCATTTTGACGTTTTTCTTCCTCAATCTAGATTATCCTGAAGGGGAGGATAAAGAAACTGGCCACCAAGATGGTAATCACTAGTGGAAATGAAGAAGATAAAGGCAATCAAGAAAAGGAAAGCAAAGAAGAAACCATTTTGGCAATGCTTGGAATTATTGGGACAATTCTGAACCTCATTGTGATAATTTTTGTGTATATTTACACAACGCTGTAAACTAGAAGGCATGCAAATAGACCAGATAAAACGGCCATTAAGAGTGATGGCAAACATTGCTGATTATTGACAAGTTGTTTAATCAGAATTGACTCTGTATTATATTAACAGATCATAAAAGCACTGCCTGCAGGCAGCGAAGACTGAAGCACAATTAATTGAACAAGACTTTTTCACACAGTAACAAGCTTAACTCTTCTGTACTGCCCTCTTCCTTTTGGTTTGCTTTTTGGTTTGGGGGAAAATGACTGCAATTATGTAAGCTGTAACTTTGAAGAAATCCACCAGGGACATGTTGTTTTAACTCAATTAAGAAAAAAACAAAAGAAAAAAAAAGGAGGAAAAAAGAAACTGTACACTATATACAATTAGAAATGTATACTGTATACCTGCAAAGATCGAACTCGAAGATAGCTTCATTACACAGATCACGTGTCTGTTAGGTCAAATGATTTTTTTTCTTTTGGTTTTTGATTTTACTTATATTGAATGTGACAAGCTTTTTATTTAGAATGAACATATGGTGCAATCATGAAAAAAACAATGCCGTTGAGCAAGGTCTGCCTAAACATGATAAAATGTTAGGAGAAATACATTACATGGTTATTTTTCCTTTCTCATTTGCTTGACATCTGTGTCTGTTCATACCAATGTTTATAAATATATATTTTTAATAAATGTGCTATATTTTTAGCATGAACCAAATATTTGGAGACACTTGTATTCATGCAGCTAAATTTTGTTTGATGAAGTGCCCTTTTTGACAATGGATGTTATTTTTCTCAGCAGTTATACAGCAGTCTTGTTTGCAGCCCTCTCACTGTGGTCTGAAGCAAGCTTACATCATGCTCATATGCATGACTTGAAGTTGGAATGTCAGCTGAAAAGCATTGCTGCTTAATACGGGAAACAGCAAAAGATTGTAAGGTGACCTTTGGAGACTGGTTGCAGAACGAAGGCTCTATTTATAGTTTTGGGTTTTTTTTGAAAAGCAAATGAAAGGAATACTGAGGCATCTCACAAAATATTGCACTAAGCAGAGGAGCGAGCAGAGGTTTATGCAGTTGGAAAGTGTAAAGAGTCTGTAGTGAGGGGCTTAGGTGAAATCCAGACTGTAAATACAGAGTATAATTGAAATGTGAGGATCATTAACCCTTCATGCTTCTCTGATGTGCTTTAACTGAGGTTGGTGCAGTGAAATACTCTGACTTGTGTTTTTGACAGGAATGTACAATGATGATGATCACCATTTTTTCAGAGTTCAGTACCTATAAATATATGAAGCATTAAAAATATGAGACCTCAATTCTGCCTCAAGCTGCCTAAGTACATTGCCCATTAACTCTGACATATCCTCTGCAAAAATAGGTCAATTAATTGTTTACTGCCTTGTGGTTTCGAGTCCATTGTCAGATGCACAAGGAGGATTGCTATTGAAGTCAGTTGAAACTGTAAAAAGTTTGATCCTAGAGTCTCAATGATTTTAGTGATCAGTCCTGTCCCTCTGGAATCAGTAATAAGCTTTTTACTGGTTTCCAGGGGCTAGGAGTGGTCTCAAAAAGACAGAATTTCATTGCAGGTTATGAAGGCAAGCCTGGAAACCTTGAGGGCCACCTGTCATTAACAGAGGTGTTTAGCCTTTTGTGGTACCCATATTCAATAACAAAACCATGAGGAGAAGGGAGAAGTTTAGTAAATAAAATTAAGTCTGATCTAAAGAGTCAAGGAAAAAAGAGCAAAAATAATCTCATGTTAATGTAAACAGGACAGGATGACAGAGCTGAGAAAATGATCAGAGAGTAGCACATAAAGAGGGTGCCAAGCACAGCCTTTGTGGTTGATGAAACATTTATGTTTGGATGGTGCTGGTAGAGCTAGAGGTCTTAGAGAGGTGAGAAACAGTTGCACAGCTCAGGGAAGGTGAGTGAGGCTAATCTTGGATTTTAATTTACAGTTATTTATTGTTCTGAGAAATTAGGAAACTGCTTTTTGATCATCCTGAATGAAAAAAAAAGAAAAAGGTGAGATAGGTTTGCCTCTGCTCCAAATTTTTCGTTCCAGTTAAAGTACTGCATGTGGCAGTGGGGTTGTCACTCATGCCCAGAGCACACCTGCACACGTTCAGGCACCTGGCTCACTCCAGCCTGCCCCATGTGCTGCCACATCTTCTCTGCAGATGTTTCTCTTGAAGTCTTTCCTCCTCCTTCCCCAGCAAACACCGAAGCAATCTGACCGAGGCTCGTACCCACCTTCTAGAAGGGAAGCCTGGGAAAGGGCAGTGTCCAAATCAAGAGATGAGCTCTGATGTCTGATATTTCTTTGTCTCTCTCTGTATCAAACAATAACGTGTCATCTTCTTGTGGGCATGAAGTTGCTTAATGAATGAAATTTCATTAAGTACTTCTATTAATATTACAAATTAAAGCTCTGCATTGTAAAACAAGGTCTAAGACCTCCACCCAGCTAAAGCAGTAGCTTCTGCTGCTCATCACAGTTGCACTCCTGCACACACGGGCCAGCATACTCACCGAGACAGGCACTGCAAATAGCTCAAACATACTTAAGCTGACCCAATGGATCAAAAAGCCTAAGGACTCTGTGTTTAGTTTGCTTTTCCCAACAGAAGACCCGTTAGAGGAATTTCCAGCTGTGGGTGTGATGTACTTTGCCTGTTAACCTTAACATAGGCAGTGAGTCCAGGTGCCTACTGCCCTGCACTGTCAGCAGCCATGTGCTGTGTGCTTTGCCACAGGGCTTTTACTGCACCCTGAAATAGGAAGAAAGGTTTATCCCATTCCATAAAAAGTTTAATACTTAATGTTTTAATTTTACAGGTTTCTGTTCACAAATAGTTCTAGAAATGTCTTGGGGCAAGTACTTCTTAAGTAGATTCATTAAGCATTCATTTAAATAAAAATGAAGAGTTTCCTTGGAGGGCAATTGCTTTACTTTTTATATGGTGTTCATGAACACTGATATGGGAAAAGTATATTTTCAAGAATGACTGTGGAAGGAAAATGTTTTATACAAAGGTGTGAATGTACAGCTACTTGGCAGCCGCATGCATGTCTGCTCTTGGCCGAAGGGCAGCTGGAGCCAAATTACCCTCATGCTTTTTTATGTGAGCATTTTTCATCATGAACCTGTGAGAAATACTCACCAGGTAACATATATATCATGGAAGCCTTATAGTCAGTAACTGCAGTATAAATAGTTGCATAAAACTTAGAGGTGCTGAATGGTAAATCTGCTTTGGTAAGGGAAAAGCTGATAGTCTGCTTTTTGGCTTGGCTTGTAGGTAAGGCAAATAATTTCCAAAGTAAATTTTTTAAAAGAAAATATTGCTCCATAAGTGACAGGAACTTTCACGTTTGCATTTGAGTAGAAGGAAATTAATATCTAATACCTTAATAAGATATGACAACCTCACCTTTTGCTTCTGTGGACTATGAATGCCATTGTATTTTAAAATTATTCTACATAGCTTGATGGTTTGTGTTATGAGATTGAAAAATATTTTCCTGAGGTGACAAGAAGGTGACATTCCCTGCTAGTGTCTGGTATGGTGTCTGGTATATTCGGAAGACTTTCAAGGAAGAAGATGATAAAAATATTGAAATCACAATATGCACATAACAAAGTGAGGAGAAAGGAGAAAGATAGGCTACTGCTTTTGTCTCTGGTTCCCATAACTGCCACTGAAAATTCATCATCTCAGGGATTGTGTCTTCATACAGGAAAGCATCTTCTTGTGTGCTGGCTGACAGGGCAGTTGTTTCAGTTATGCAGCTTTTGCTCCTTCCGCTTGCCCCTCTGCAGCACTGTGTGGCTCAGTGCACCTTAGGATGGTTTTCACATGTATCCAGCCTCTGGAAGTTGCTGTTTTGGTTTATTGTGGTGGAAAGGTCTACTGTGAAGCAGAGTTTTACTATTTTAAGGACAGTCAGTGATCATCTTCACACTATTGTCTGATAGCATAGGGGATGTTTTGTCTGTTGAAATCCCAGACACATCCCTCCCTCAGCTCACAGGTAAAATTTTTATTCAGTAGACATCCAAATACAAAAAATCTTCAGTTACATTGTAATAGAACTTTAATATGAAGCATTGCCTAAGTCCAAGTGTCTTTATATTTCCATTTCATCTGTATCCTGGAGCTCATCTAAATGCCCCAAGGTCTCATCCATGTCAGGAGGTTCCACCATTTGTGAGTGAGAGTTGACATTTCAGAGTGTATTGTGGCAAAAGCAGAGAACTTGGTCCAGTGAGGGGAATGGAGATAAAAAGTAGCTGAATTAAAATTCCAAGGAGGCAGCACTGCAGAATTTACTAATTAAGGAGTTTGAGTTTGGATGGAATACTTTGTTTCTGGCTTGCCAGGATTTTAGAGAAAGTTACTTTGTTCTTTGGAAAGTTTCTGGAAGAAATATGTCTGATTGAAAGAATAACCTCATTGAAAATGTTTCAGCAGCAATTGCCAGCAGAAACTTCCCAAAGAAAACACCGACCAGACCTCTGGGTGACTACAGCTTGCTTCCCCAGAGTACATTTTGGCAGCCCAGGAACACACAGCACATATACATAAGCACCTGTTGTTTACTGAGGGGCTTTGCCTTCTTTGGACCAGAAGGCACAGACTTAACAAAGTTTTATAAATGTAAAGAACAGTACATTATGCAGTCAGCAACAAAAAAAATCAGTGCTGTTCACCATTTTTTCCAGTAAGTACCCCGCAGAGCCTGCACTGCTTCCATGCCTGGCTGTGTATTGTGGAGGTTCTTCCCAAAGGGTCTTATAAACTCAGTGTAGCTTTCCTTCGCCACCACTGATCCAAGAGAAAGAAAACCTGTTCAGCATGGAAACCTCCACACCAGGCTGAAATCCCACAAGCATCCATATGCATTGAGCTACGTATGAACCATCTGGTATCCAGTAAGACTCTCCTAAGCATTAGGTTTGCTTATCTGCATTTCACCTGGGGACTCAGATGGTGAAAGGCAATCTGTAGGGTTGAAAGCACCCAACTGTTTCCAATGATACAGCTTTATGTAATATAGCTATTACCCAGAAAGGTGGCTGTTCATCCTGAAAGATGCCTCTGCAGTGCCACGTGCCTGGCACACAGTCCCCCAGGTGTAGTATCCATGAACGTGAGTGGGTTAGGCTTGGGCTGTAACTGGCCCTTACAGCAGGGCTTTGTACCAAGCCTGGATCCCAAGTCAAGCTCCGTGGAGTGAAAGGACAGTCCTGACCTGGCAGTGATGGATTAACTGTTGGACTTGATGATCTTAAAGGTCTCTTCCAACCAAGACGATTCCACGATGACATGCTGCCTTGTTCACAAAAGGTACTTAGCTATGTTTACAGCACTGGGAACCCTTCTTCTGCAACCAGTACAGATTCAGCTTAATGAATTTGAGATGATGCAACATATGATCCATGCACCACTCCTGACCCTCCTTTGGCAGCTGCAGAGCTTCCTTCCACCTGGGTGAAGAAAACAGCTTTGGGCTTCCCCAGTCTCACAGAATAGGAAATAAAGTCCCTCCAGCAAGGCAGAGATAGGAGCAGGAGCATCCATTTCTTGCCAAGAGCAACCAGGTCACCTGCCTAGAGTGCTGATGGTGACCCTTTCCCCTCCTTTTTCCTGTTGGGAAATGCAAGTTTATTACCTCTTCCCTGGATACTCCACAAGGCTCAGCCACCAGTTAAAATCAGGCAGACTTGTTTTATGATGCTGAGACTTTGTTATACTCAAATGCCTCCTGGAGCCAGGACTTCAGGAATAGATTAAAGACCCTAATATCTTAATCTGGCTTTGATATCATGGAGGTCTCATGATAACAAGTCTCAGTCATTGCCACATTCTGGCAGCAAGGTGTTAAAGGGTTACCATTAGCAAAGGGCACCAAATGGGAGCCATGGTGAGCCAGAATTGGTGCAGAGGAGGCTGGTTGCTTTCCACAATAATTAAATGCCTTCTTGAGGAGTAACAGTGTTATGGTGGATTGATATTGGTGGTGGGTAAATGTAACAAAATGTTTGTGTAGCAAGGGTGTGATTTCTCAGCTTTAGTTCCTTCATAATTAACAGGAAAGGCTTTATAAATAATCCTGGCTTTGTGAATTTAAGATATGGATTAAAATTTACTATATGTGTTTTCAAATTTTAATGTGCTGATTTTTTCCCTTGCCAATCTATTCAATTTTAGTTTTGAAGAGACTATTATTTTTTCTGTAATAATGATGGCTAACATAAAAATATCAGTACTGGATACATAAGGGAAGAATGAAGATGACATTGGCAATATTTAATTAATTTGTTATTGTGGGCAGAAAAAGAAAGTCAGTGGTTTTCTTTGCATCCAGTGCACATTGTTAGCGGTATTTTTATAATAATTTGATATCATTATTTCTGGAGCCTAAAGGAATTCTGTGGGACAAAGATTCATCATATAGAGCTGTTCATTTTCAAACAAATATCAAACAGGGAAGCATATGAAATGTTTGCATTAGGAAAAGAAAATAATGTCAGATGTACATTTTAGCAGATTCAAACTCAAAAGTGAGCCTACACAACTATTATACCCCTGTTGACATTACATAATACACACCAGCCCATAATTTAGATGCTCACTCTGCTAAGATAATGCATGTACATAATTCTGACTAAGGGCCTAAGTTCCTTTACAGTTAATATACATATGAATATGTATTTGCAGGTTTAGGGCATTAGCTGACAGCTGACAATTCAGCTATAGCAACAATGCAACTAATCAGACAGGGAAAAAGACAAAATTTCCTGTACAATGAGCTATTTCTCTTTGCCTCATTGACCTTATTTTCAGCTGGTCTGTTTGAGACTGTGTGATTAATGAGAATCGTGCTAAAGCCTGCCAAATATAACCAATAAAAGAATCAGGACAATGGAGGAATATTCAGCCTACATCTTCCATCAGAAACTAGATGTTTCCCTAAAATGCTTCAAAAAAAAAACCTCAGTGCTGAATGTTTTACATTTTCTTTTATGTGATACACAACCAGTCAACAAACTAAGTCATTAGTGGGTTTATCACATTTCTATTTGATAATATTTATGTACATTTTCACTGAGCTGTGCAAACACTAGCAAATGGATTTTGCATCCTTGGTTGCTTTTTAAGTTTTATAAGCCTCTTTCTAGTACATACTGATCTCCTGTTTTAAAGATCAGGAAGAGATATATAATGACTTCAACAGAGTAACATACAATTTTGCAAAACTCACTTTTAGGTGAAAGTTTAGGTAGAAAGTAAACGGCCATTTACACAAAACAGGGTGTCTTATTTCTCAAGCCAGTTCAAATGGCCAACCCCAAGTGACTGTGCTGACTGTGACAGTTCTACAAGATTAAGTTTTTTTGATTTTAGAAAAAAAGGATTCAGCTGTCAAACTCATTGAATCAGTGCATTGCACTGTCTTTGCAATTTACAGGGCAAGAAAAAAAATCTGATGACCACAGATGGTGCTCAGTTCCTAGCTGACCTTTCCCTGTGGGGCAGCAGCCCCCGGCGCACCCTGACAGACTAAGTGACTGCTGCCTTTTATACTTAATGAAAGGCAATAATATCTAGGCAATTAATTTTCCAAATTTTGAAATATTACCATTATTAATGTGCCTGGTTTCATTGGTGCAAAGACATAAAATAACACCAAAGCTATTAGCAAGGCAGTAGCCAAACACTAGCACAATTCAACAGAGAACCCTCACTGTTGGGTTTGGGTTTTAAAACACCCAGACTTGGGGTTTTCCTACCATCGCTGTAACTTTCCATGGTCAGAGATGCTGAGAAAATGCTTTTTTTACTCACTGAGTGTTTTTTAGTCTTTGAAATGTTTTTTGACCTGAGCTGAAACAAAACCCTCAGCAATTCAGAGATTGTCACAGGATGGCATTTAAAAACTTTTTTTTTTTTTTTTTTTTTTTTATGTTCTAAGAAACTCATTTCCAAAAAGCTACAATATTTTGCCTGCCTTTTTCCTGAATGAATTTTCACTAGAATCAAAGAAATTATGTGGAGAAAAAAAACCCAACCTTGTTGTTGAACTATCACTTGCTCACTGAAAACCACCTGGGTTACAAAGTTCAGACCCAATCTCTCAATAATCTGTAGTCCTTGTGTATGTGGTAGAAGGTGTCAAATAAAGATTCCTAATGCTCTTTGATTTCTTCATTGATGTTTTCCCATTTCTCTGCTTACTTTCACAAAGATAGACGGCACCTTTCAAAACTCTTGTGCTTTAACGCCAGCTTCCTGGCTTCTTCTTGGAGGAAGCCACCCCCTGGGCATGGAGTCCAAAGCAGAGCCTGTGTGCATGCAGCGGGAGCTCCCAGTGCTGCCTCCCTCCCCCCCGCCCCCGTGTGCAGATCCACTCTGGGGGTGTGGGCCCATGAACATGCCACACTGCTTGGCAAGAGGGAGCACTGGCTGCAGGAGGCTGAGGGCTGTCCTATAAAACTTGCTGTGAAGATCAGAAGAGTATTCAGCACGGAATGCTTTTTTCCCCTTGCCTTGTGTTTTTTGGTCACTCACAGATTTTTCATAAACTGAGACCACCCCTCACCTCATAGCTCCTGTGCATCAGACCACTTCTCCCATCAGTCTGGGAGCACTAAAGTGAGCTGGAAAGTGAGAGGCTGTGGGATATCTGCTTGTTGTTGGCAGTGCTGTGGCAAGTCTTCAGAGGTACGAAATGCAGCCTGCAAGCACACAGCCACCTCTTCCTTGTGCCTGACTGTTGGCCACGGTGCTCCTCCTGCTCTTGGGGGGAGTGAGGGGAATAGCAGCATTTTCCCCCTTCTAACTAAGTTCCATGCCCAGCTAGCTTTGCTGTGGTGAGAGCAACTATGGCAAAGGCCAGGGCATCAGGGGACCGTGGATGGGCTTTGAAAGGCTTCTCTTCAGCATCAAAATCCTGCTGCTGTTGGTGGCCACATCATGTTTTTGTGGAGCTTATCCCACTGGTACTAGAGCTCTCCGTTTTGTGCTGCCCAGGTTACGATTTCAGAGGGAAAACTTGTCACATCTTTGTTTGTCAATGCTTTTTGGTTTTTGGTTTTTTAAATGCTATACGGAAGAAGCAAAAATAAAACAATGCCTAACATAAAACAGAAAAGCAGCCAGTGATTTCTTAAGGTGTACCTGAATGTCTCTCCTTAAAACACATCTTCTTTGAACCAGTGGCCCCCAGGAGGTTTGAAGTGCCCTTGGCATCATCGGTGTCATCCTTATTCCCAGAAGTCACCACTGCTCCAACTCAAGTGGACTGAAGATGTATCTTTCATTAATGATTGCAATGCTGCAATCCTTCACTCCCCATATTTTCCTGTATGTATATTTTCTTATACATAGACTAGACTAGACTAGACTACTTTAGTTGGGAGGGTCCTAAAGTGATCATCTAGTCCAACTGCCTGGCCACTTCAGGGCTGTTCAAAAGTTAAAGCATGTTATTAAGGGCATTCTCCAAATGTCCCTGAAACACTGGCAGGCTTGGGGCAACAGCCACCTCTCTAGGAAGCCTGCTCCAGGCCTGTTCCAGCGTTTGACCACTTTCTCAGTAAAGAAACACTTCTTAATGTAAATCTCCCCTGGCACAGCTTTGACAATTCCCACATGTCCTATCACTAGATATCAGGGAGAAAAGCTCAGCACCTCCCTCTCCACTTTTCCTCCTCAGGAAGCTGTAGAGAGCAAAGAGATCACCCGTCAGCCTCCTGTTCATCAAACTAAACAAAATCAAAGTCTTAGCAGCTCTTCGTAGGAGCTGTCTCACACCTTGGTAGAATTTGTAAAGGGAGCAGGTTTCTGCATCCTTGTATTCCCCAGACTCCTACCTCCATATGGCAGTGTGAGTGGGAGTATCATGTGATGAAGCCCTGGGAATCCAGCTGAGAACTTCCTTCTTTAAAATTTGTTTCTGTTTGGTTTTGAGTTCTCAGATCATTTAGGGATAATCTGCAAGTCTAACTCAGCTTTTAAGCATCATTAATGTGAGTCTTATTTGACTTGTGAGCACTTCCATGACATAGCATTGTAAGAATTAGTGTGGTGGCATATGTCATCCATAGTGCCTGGAGTGCTCACAAATTCTTAATGTAATTGCTGGAATACTTCCATCACCTGAGACATATAATGAAATATGAAAATAATAAGAATAGAAGAGATTAATACTTTAAATTGATTCAAATGTTGTTTGTACCGAAAACAAAAGGTCCTAACAAAATCAGTGGCAAAAGTAGGGTTTCTTTGATGCCACAAAACCTGAAGAGGACCAAAACCCTGTGTAATTAAAGCATCATAGTTTTGCTTACTTTGAAAAGAGAGGATCCAGCTAATACTTTTGTTTCTGAGACATTTCTGCATTTACCAAATGAGCTCCAGAATTTCATATATCTTTTTGTACTTCACAGAATATAGCAAAATGTCTGAAACCAATGATCCTTGTCCTGTAATTCCATTGCCTGGAAACTAAATAAAGAAATCGATAAGCATGCTGAGTATTTCTCCATCAGCCCATGCTGGGTTTGCAGGGGGATGTACTGAAGTGTGTCTAACAGTAAAACAGAGTCTGACTGGTACTTTCTGATATTCTTTCAGATCAGTAAGTTTTTATTTACAGTTCTTGCCCCCCGTACAGAGGATGGGTATTCTTCCTTTCAACCAGATGGTTTCTTCCTTCTGTATTCCTTTTTATTCTTCAAGTCCTGCGTGATAATATTGTTGTTGATATGTCATTGCCGAGAAGTAGTTTTAAGAAAAGAAATGAAATAGCCCAGTTGTAAAAATAAAATGTATGTCAGTTTGTGTCAATCAGTTCAAGCTATATGGAGCAAAATGTATAGATCCCTGTAAGCAATAGGCACTTTTCAGAAGCCATGGTTTCCTACGGAGTGGCAGAAGCAGAATGATGTACAGCATATATCCAGGGTCTCTTTGAAAACTACCCTGGAAAATATAACGTTATTATGTAAATGTTAAATATAATGGCTTTCCTTTGGTAAGATTTTTTTGGTTATATTCACATGCATGCAGGGTGGTGTTTCCCAGCTGTCAGTCCAGCCCCTACAGAAGTCGCATGACTGGAGCTGAAAGCAGAATCTAGCTCCCAGGTCTGAATCTAGCAGAGCATTTATATTCATATTTATCTCCAAGAAAGCGTATGGTCCTGATGGCTTTTTGGGCTGCACATAAGCTTGAAAATAAATATGTGCTTAAGTGCTTCACTAGAGCAGGGCAGCATCCTGCAGCCACACTAAAGCGTTCAGTGCGATGTGCTTTGCAGGGAAGTTATTACTGCTTGAAAGAAGTATTTATCTCAAACAGAAGAAGGGAACAAATGTCACAGAGCACTCATTCATTTCCTCTCCGTCCCTTTCTGTGACTCCCTTCTCCTGGTCTCCTGGCTGATAGCATCAGCCCTGTCAATTCCTTACAAAATACCACCGCTAAATAGTCTTGCTTAATGTTGCTAGCTCTCTCTGCTTTGTGTGCCTCAGATTTACACTGAAAACCTCTTCCTTGTCCAGGCCCTATTTTCTCTTCTGATACCATTTCAACTCCCAATGGCACCAAATGCTGAGCATCATTTCCCACACCCAGAGCAGCCGTAGGGTGTTTTCTATTGCACACCTGGCATGCCTTCTCCTTTCTACCAGCCCAGCTCCTTCCCTTATTTAAAGCCTGCCAGAAATACATCTACACCAGTAGTGATAGTACAGCTACCCCTCTGCAGCTCTTTTCTGGCTGGAGCAAAACAGTCTAGTGAGGGAGACCTCGTACCAGGGCAGCTACAGAAAGGGCTCTTTGCAGGACAGTGTAAGCTACCAGGACTTCTTGGGCTGAAGTGTAACCATCAGAGCCCCTGGGTGAACTACTGTGAGGCCCAAAGGAAGAGCAGTACACATGGGTCTGTAACTGCAATGACACAGTGAGTGCTGCATTTCAAGGACTGTCTAAAATTCCTTCCTTATGCACTTCAGTCAATAGAGAAAGAGCTGAGGGGTGGGGGTTGCTGGTATCCCTTATAATGAGGCCTCTGGGGTTTTTTGATAAAGATCCTTAGAAAAAAGAAATCCCTTTGGTTTATTGTCTAGTACAATCCCATTCTTCCTGCAGTGTTAGTCTTGACTTATAGAAGTAGTGATGATGATCAAGCTGATTTCACGTTTACAAGGTCACAGCTCATCTAATCGAACACTTGCAGCAGTCTGTAGAGAAGCTGCTGTCCAATAAATCTGCCTATTCACCATTCTGTATGCTTTTTGAGCTGTTTTTTCTTTGTTTCAGGGGATTGGAAAAGCTCTGGAAGACACAGGCAGATCTAGTGAGACGGTCTTGAGATCTTACATACTGTGTCGCAGTGGATGTAGCCATGCTGATGGTGATTTGGGATCAGTTGAGTACTCTTAATGAAGGCAGTGTGGCTCTGTGAGCAAATACACTCTCCTCAACATGACTAAAAGCAGGCTTCAAAGAAACACTGGAAAAAAGCAGGGATGTATGAGTCACCTGTAGAACGTCAGTTTGCATGTCTCTTTGTGCAGCATGTAATGATTTTTATACACATGTTTAATTAATTTTTCTTTCTATTTCATCTGGGACTACATTTGTTTGTCATTCTCCTTGCTGGATATAGTGCCACGCTGTTGCAATGTCAATGACTGTTTTGGCAAAGGGAAGCCTTTAAAAAACACTGCAGTGAATGAGGCCACCCTGGAAAGTGGTCTGAGCTGCAGACAACAGTCTGAAGGTATTCTGTGATGAAAATTATATGTTCCATTTCACAACTCCCTCCAGCACCTGTGTCTGAGGCCAAAACTCCTGGTCCAGGCAGAGCCTGAGATGCTTCAGCTTTGGGACCCGCTGTGCTGGCCCTGGATCTCTCCTGGCTGCAGAGAGAAAACAACTGACATGGGAACCTGCCCCTACAGACCCTGCCTGAGAAGGGCCTCCTGGGGAAGGATGGCTACATTCAGAGCAGAGCTGAGGTGCTGTTGGAGACTGTGCACTGGGGTAGCAAGGAGTGACGAGGAAACAAGATGTATAAAACCAGCTTCTATGAAATACAGACATAGAGAGGTGGTCTCAGGATTGGGAGTGTGATGTAGGGTTTGCAGCTGGAAGTCTATAGAGGCAGCTGATTAGAGGGCAAGGGGAAATTCCCTGTTTCTTGCTGTCCCTTCATCTCCATAGGAGTAAACCTGGGACAGAGGAATATTGAGCTGTTTGGGTTAGAAGAAAGTAAAGTGTTTTGTCTGAAAAGGAGAAAAAAATTATAGAATTTATCTTTGTTGTCAGGAGAAAAGTTGTATCTTAGACAGGACATGAGATTTTTTGTTCGCTTGTTTTCTCGTCCTTTACCCATAAAAAGAGAGCTCTGACTCCTTTGGAAAGATCAGATGTTAAAGCTGTTCCCTGAAGATATGGTTTGCTCATGCAAGGTGAAAGCAGCCCATGGCTCTCCTGTACACTCTCCTGGGACATGAGGGAGAGTGAATCTTCCTGCAGTAAACCACAGTGTTACTTTCAGCTATTATTATGCTTATTGCTGTTGCATATGAGTTTAAGTCATGAAAATCTGTGGATTTTCCTCCTTCAAATGAGCACGTGCCATTGGAGTCTTTTTTCTGCCCTGTGAACATGTGGTGGATGGCAAATGGGAGGGGATCTGCTTTGCCTAGGTGGGGCTACCACTGAAGCAAAGGGCATGAGGGCACCTCTGCCAAGTCTGTAAAACCCTTTATCTCACCTAGATAATATAATTCAATCCAGTCACATTAAACCAGTACAAAATCTGACTAATTAGGCAATACCAGCTTTCTGTCAGTTATACAAAAAGTTTTTGAGACTGCCTCTACTCTCCGGAGTAAAACTGAAATAACCCAGTTCAGCACAGTAGAGTCTCAAGGAATGAAAGTAGGAAAACCCTGCCTGCCACTTGTTTCTGGAATTTTCCCAACGTTTCCTGAGCACAGGATGCTCACCACTGGCCACCTCCCCTTGTCTTCTCTCTCTGACATCTCACTGGGATTTCTTCAAGGTTTCCTTGGCTCTTTTCAGCCATTGTTTGCTGGCTGGCATAACCTTCCATTTACCGGAGATGTGAAAATTAGCCTTTCTCTTGAGTGTTTTTGATTCTGCTGTGTGTTTAGCCTATGTGCTTTGGGGCATATAACTTCTTGTTGTATGGTTTCTTCTTTTTCATTATTTGTAAAACTAGGAAGTTTTGATATTGTGACTTTTTTTCCTCATGGTGCTTATAGCTTCATTCTCTATAGCTATTTCATAACATGAGATTTGACCCCTCATGTATAAATTCCTTGCCAACTTTTTGCTTGGTCTAGCTTTTTAAAAACCATAAATAGAATCATAGGATGGTTTATGTTGAAAGGGACCTTAAAGTTCATCTAGTTCCAACCCTCCTGCCATGGGCAAGGGAAACCTCCCACTAGACCAGGTTGCTGAAATCCCCATCCATCCTAATCTTGAACACATACAGTGTTGAGGCATGTACAGCCTCCCTGGGCAACCTGTTCTGGTGACTCTCCACCCTCACAGTGGAAAAACGTCTTCCTAATTCATAATCTAAATCCACCTTCTTCCAGTTTAAACCCCTCATCCTATCGTTACAAGCCCTTGAGAAAATTTCCTCCTCAGCTTTCTCATAGGCTCCCTTTCAGGTACTGGAAGGTTGCTATAAGGTCTCCCCAGAGCCTTTTCTTCTCCAGGCTGAACAACCCAAACTCTCTCAGCCTGTCCTTGTAGAATGCACTTCTGCATTCTTTCGTATTTTGTAAGAATGAAAATGAACTGGAAAAATTTCTTTTTCCTGTCCTGTGGTAGGGCAGGAGAAGCATGGAACAATTCTGCTACTGATTTCAGTAGCCCTGTACTTACAGCAAGGGAATTCAATCCCGGGTGCTGCATCACTGCTAACAGAGCTATTTATGCTCTTTTCACAGTAACTTCAGCTGGTCCATCTCCACCCATCTGTGAGATGAATGGGGTGCTTGGACCTCATCTCTTCGTATTTACAGAGTATCACAGGTGATTACTTCATTTTTTCTTGAAGAAGCCAACAAGCCTCTGGTAACCCATGCTTCGCACAAAAAGATCCCTACTCTCACTGTATATGAAAGTAAATCATGAGCTTCATAACTGCAGAACCCAGACAAAAAAAAAAATTGAAACAGGGTTGAACTTGCCAAGATCTAAGAAAAAAAAAAATTAAAAATTATTCTCTTGCCTATAGGCACAAGAGAAATGATCAAATTAGTGTCAGGAAAGCTTCCTGACTTGTCATATGTATTAAGACATTAGTTACGCGTCTGCACCTTTCTGCAGGTGCCTTTTATCTTTTTAGCAAAACGATAAATATCCCATGTTTAACAGTCTTTGCTTCAGAGCTTCTGTTTCTGAAAGATGCTTGTACAATGCATCATGCACTGTAGACAATTCAGAACAGACTAGGCACACCTATCGAGCTAAGCTTGATGTGTATCTGAACCAGCACGCCAATGGGGTGTTAAGGTGTTGCTGTTTCCCACAAAGAGGTCTAAAAGCCAGAGGCCTTGAACTGAAAGCTGGTTAATATTTTTAGTTGAAAATTTTGAAGTGCATTTTGCATTTGAACAAAAGTCAACAAAGGGGGCAGAAAGTATTCCACAGTTCACAGAGCATAGTTGGCTATGGAGGGGTCTCATACTGTACAGCCAGAGTGTGTTGAGGAGAGGTTTGATTAGTCCTTAGGACTTAGCCTGTTTTAGCAGTGGTTCTTCTAATTCAGACAAATACAGAGGTGGTATGGTGAACACTGGTGGCACACAGGCTGTTTGAGAATGTTGTATGGCCTTTTTGAGACCTGCAACTATGTTCTGTGATGTTCCTTCCTATTCTAGGAGCATTGGTAGCTGCTCCTGGAAAGACAAATATTTGTGAAGTTGTGGGATGAGTCAGGCCAGCTGAATGTTTACCATTCTTTGTGACTTCTGTCTTCATTGCTGGTCAGGATATCTCCTTTATGGCAATATGGGAGACATGGAAGCTGAGAGCTAACTGATACAGACTCTGCAGTCAGAAAGACCTACCAGACTCCGCCAGCGTAATCCTCTGTGGGGCACATCAGGAGCATTCAAAACTGGAAATGACTATTGTGTTGCTCCTTTCTCTCTGCTTTATTTTGGGAGCCTGTGGATCTTTTCTGTGGAATGTGAAACACTGAGATCCTTAGGCTTATGTTCTCCTCCCAGTCATGGAGGAACCCAGCATCCAAGCAGGATCCATCACTGCGGAACTGCTTGTGGGGCAAGGTGCCAGCCAGCCATGGCGTGCTTTCCCCATTTGTTCCGGTTAGAAGGCAGAACTGTGT
>NW_008619039.1:8650-8883 GCF_000691845.1 Merops nubicus | reverse complement strand
TCCTCAGGCACATCTCCCATTTGCCACAATTTAGCCAAAATGATGGAGAGGGATAGAGTGATGACATCAGCCATTTCTCTCAATACTCCTGGGTGCATCTCATCAGGGGCCATGGATTTCTGTATATTCAATTTCCTTAACTGATCACTAACCTAGTCTCCACTGACTAGCAGAGTCTTCCCTCCTCCAGGCTTTCTCTCCTGCTTTTAGAGTCTAGAGGTCTCAAGGGCTGG
>NW_008619039.1:0-7455 GCF_000691845.1 Merops nubicus | reverse complement strand
TCAGGAGTGTCTGTCTGTGGAGTGCACTCCCCAGAGCTTCCTGGTTCAGGGCAGACCTCCTGACTCTCCCTGGAGCTGGGCCCTGGTCTGTTTAGGCCTTTGCGAACGTGGGCGGATTGGGTGAGAGTCGCGATGTGATCACCTTTCTCTTATGTGTTCAGCTTGCTGGTCTGGCTGTTTCCCATGCCAGCTATGGGCAACCTCGGGTCTCTGTTTGTACCACCTGTTGTGGGCCGAGTCGTGTCATTTGTGGGATCATTGGGGGTGGCGTCGATCATGTACCAGCTGATTGATCTGTTTGTACCCCCAGTGATTATTCATGGAATGCCCTTCTTGTCTACAACACAGTCTGTGTATTGGTTCATCTTCCTGCTCATGGTATCATTTTTGTTGGGCCTGGTCACTGGCAAAACACTGCCTCATTCAGCAGCAGGCCCATATTTCCCCTGTTGTTTCCCTTACTACTAATATATTTGAAAAAGCCCTTTTTGTTCTCTTTTACTTCCTTTGCTAATTAAATAAATTACAATCTGTCCAGGAGCAAACAACAGACAATTTAACACATAGGCATAGACAAATGTGTGACAAAAATATTAAGATTTCTTTTAGAAAAGAATCTGCAGTAATTAAAGTGCTTCTGCTTTCCAAGACCAAGAGAAGTTAAAAAAAAAAAATCTGTACCATGAATCAAAGCCTTTGAACAAACACCATTAAACTATTTCCATAACAAGAACTCCTAAAACTCCTAAGTCTGGTCTATATTTTTCTTTTTTTTTTTTTTTTTAACATTTCAAGAAAATCATTAAAATATCTGTTTTATCTCCCATCTGGTGTTTATCCCAGCACTTGCTCTTCTGAAGATGAGCAGATATCATGCTTGATACCTGTTCTTGCTTGATACCTGCTTTCAAAAACTATGGATAAAACCACAGGTAATCAATACTGTTATACTTGGAGCTCTTTGTGTGTGTTCAACATTAAAAAAAAAAAAAATAAAAAAGATAATATTGTTTTTAACACTTCTGTTGCATCTCACTGTTTTAAAATAATATTGTCAAATGAAGTAAATGTGTCATGTGATGCAACTGTATAAAGCAAAAACAGATACCATAAAAGCTTTTCTTGCAGAAGCATAATGTAAATTTGATTTCAAATAGCCAGTCTTTTCCTCCCATTGACAGATAGCCCTTGAGATTCAGGTATTTCTCAGAACATTTAATTAAATAGAGTTAATATTGCTCATCATTAGCCTTCCTCTGTGCTGATTTTCAATTGTAAACTCATAAATGCTATCATTAGAAGAACCTTTCAAAAGAGGTTACATTTTTGAAAGCGTTTAATGTGCATTTCCGAGTGGATTATTATTGCTATTGCATATTATCCAGCATAAAGAATCGTACATCAGGTGTACTTAACATCAAGCTGTTTAACTAATATTACTCCTGGTGGATATATGCTGTGCATAATATCCTGCACCACATAGTACAACCCAAGAAGCAAAAGCCACAGGAGCTGAAACAATGTATATCCTTTTATACCTTTCCTAATTTTTTTTTTTTTCAGATTCACTACACAGATCTGCTTCAAATGAACTTAATCGCAGAATTATATTTGTAAAAAATCACCTGAAATAATGCATTTTTTTGTCATGCATGGAAAGAAAACTCATTTTCTTATCTTTTTTTTCTTTTTTTTTTTTTTCACCCCCATTCTTTATTATTTCCAGTTAGTAGACTGAAATGATTACTTCTATCTCCTGGGTCTAATAAAGTAATTTGGCTCTTTAATGGGCCTTGTTAGAGTTGAAGACCAATGTCTTTCTGGTACTTTTTTTTGCATTATTGGTGTACTACCTGCTGAGTCATCAACAGAGAAACCAGAGGTTAATTTCAATTCTACTAAATGAAGCAGATAATCAGCCATCAGAGGATGGTTCCTGTGCTGTAAATAAGTCTCGACAAGCTAAGGGACAGCACTGTGCATCACTCAGCCCACTTCACACCATCTGTCCACAAATTGAGACAAAGTAAGGATATTAATTTGTTACATTTCAAAAGCTATACTGACAAACCCACATGGACATTTAAAATGGCGATTAATAACTGAAACATTTTACTAATATTCCATTGAGTCGTGGGTTATAGTTTTGCAAACTTCTTTTCCAACGATGAACATGTGGAAAGTGTTTTGACCAGATGTACAGCTAGTGACTACCAAGGCAGATCCATTCCAAAGTATTACACTACAGACCATTTTTTACTTGGAATGGAAATAGTATGGCACAAGAACCTGATGGCAAAAGAACTTGTTGGATTTCTCAGAGATGTTATACAGAAACTTTCAGTTCATGGGGAAGTTGTTACATCATTTCATGAGCCAGAAGTATTTATAAAAAAAAAATGAGCTCAACAAAATAATATATGGTAGAAAATAATTCCTGGAAATTGCTGAGGTGAGAGCATACCTTATCTGTTTCATTAAATCCATGCAACATGGAGGCAGATCATTGGTTCAATTGATCTTACACTAAATCATGCCAGCTTTCTGTGGAAGTGGGATTGGATGTATCTGCAACAGAATTAGTTTTACAGATATACTTTAGTTATTCGTAATATGTCTGTTCATGTGTAACTATTTTAAAAAGAAATATAGTTCAAAGGGTACAAAGATTGAGCATGTATTCATGACTGAAGTCTAAAAGTATTACAGAGTTATCCTGATAATCTCCAAACTAAATGCTATGAAAACAGGAAATGCAGAGCTGGGATTGAGCTGAAAAGAAATTAAGACACAAAACAATTTTCATTTTTCTCTGGAACAGTGCCATGCAATAACTACAAGGTTATGAAATAACTACAAGGCTGTGATTAATGAGTAATAATGCTTCCATATCCAGATTAAGCTAAACAGCTTTTTAAAGGCAGAGTTTTTAATTTTCCGTCTTTATTACAAGACAGAGATAAAATTGGGCATCTAATCAGAATTTAGCAAGTAACATTTTTTGTATAATGGTTTTGTAAAATGGCTTTGAGGTTCCAGGTAACAGGTCCATAATGGCCAAGTATAATGGGTGCTTGGACATCCATTTTACTGTCTGACACCAGAATTTAAATATCATAATCTATGGATGAATCCTACCCTTACATAGCTCTCTTAGAATGGAGTGATGCCCTTCACTGATGTGTGTCTCTACAGTTCCACTATGGGAATCAAAGGCAACAGGCTTAAATTAAGGAGCTAATTTTTCATCTGCTAAATTTAGATGAGCTAGGAACCACCTACAGTTCAGACAAATAATTTCCAAGCATATTTAATTAACGGTGATCAGATTCTCATTACAACCAGAGGAAAGCCTGTCACTGAATTGTGTCCTCTGTTAAAAAAACTTAGAGTGTGAACGAAGTTATGCCAGAGTTTTGGACAAGGTTGTTACTGAAGGTTGTAGATTAAACTTTTATATTATTCATTGCAGTTATCTGTTAAGGTTTATTCTTAATGTCCAGTAGCTATGTACAGTGTAAGACATGAACACTGTTAAAACTTGTAGGATTTTAGGCCTTATGAGATAAAATATTAATTGAGTCAGTTTTAGTAAATCAATCCACATTATCATTGCACAATAAATAATCAGACTAGAAAATATTATTTTTAAAAATGCACTTGTGTTAAAACTTTACAAATACATAAAACCAGAGAGAATACATAATGTATAAAACTATATACATCAAGCTAAAACTGATTTCTAATTAAGTAGAAATAGATGGCTTCTAAAGAGTAAACTCACCCTACCACACTTACTGCCGAGTTTCTGTGTTTTGCACTGAAACATTTGATCCTGATGACTTCTTGGAGCCCTCTCTCTGCTCTCCTTTGGTGAACTGATGAGTCATACACCAGTGGGTTTTGATTTTGAACCAGACCCAGGTGAACCACATCTTGGTAATCACATATTCGATGTCACCCTTACTGACAGCATCTTATAGGACCACATTCTTCGTCTTTATTCCTAATACTTTCTGCTGCTGCCTTTCATTCAATTCTCAAAGCTAATATCCATCATAGCTGGTTCTGGAGTCCACATTTTGCTGAATTTAAGTGTTCAAGGTTAAGCACAATTAAATGTTTGGGAACAGAAGCTGTGAAACTTCACTTTGATCACTAGGAGTTGGAAAACAGAAGACACTTGAAATAAAACATATTTGGAAGGGCTGGCTACTTTATTTTTAGTAGTGTTTACTAAAACTATGTTTACGCATAGCTATTGTGTCTACAGTATTGTTTAAACAACAGGATATTCTTCTTTGAGGTAAATGTTGAAGTTAATTTGGATATTATTTGGACATCTAATACAGGATGTTGGTTTCGAGTGTAAAATGAATGCTCAGAATATATTCACTTCTCAGTTTCAAAGGTAAAAGTCCATAAGAACTGTTTTTTTTTTTTTAAAGCTCTGTTCTTAAGAAAATAAGCTTATAAAGAAGAGAAAAAGGAAATCAAATTAGCCTTCAAAATAGCCGAGTTGCATTACTTCTGAAGACTCCTGTAATTGTATGTGGTTGTATTAGCCTAGCTGATCACAGTAAAGGAACAAAATTCTCCAAGCTTAGAAAGCTTGTCTGAAGAGTATGTTCAAAGAGGAATACTTGCTTTGCTTAACTTCTCTTGTATAGTTTTCTGTAACAAGGACTACAGCAAACATCTGATAGGAAGCAGAATGTATTTATATCATATGTTACTTCAAGCAGTCTCCCATCTCCTAAGTGCCAATAGCTTTGATTTTAATTCCTGTTAAAAGAAGGGAAAGGAGAAAGGTTAGAGAGAACAGTATCTGTGATGTTATATATATTTCCTATTTGAAATAAAGTGAGCTAGTTTCCTTATAAATTACTGTGAACTAGTTTATCTTCAAGAAAAGGAAATTAAATTTATTCTTCAATACCTACAGAATTTATCCTAGTAAGATTCTCCTTAATTTTATAGCAATGATGTTAGAGGAAGTACATTACCTTAACCTCTCCAAAAAGATTAGTTCCATTATTTATTAAACTGTATTTTCCCATAGTGTTTTCTAAATTGAGACTAAGAAGTCACATAAAAGTTTTAAGTAATCTTTCTTTGAAGCTAATAACTGCTCTATTTATATGATGAACTTATATTTGAGAGATAATTCATTGTTGCACAGCTGTGCTTTTTTCTAATAAACATTCTTTGGGAGCTTGCAAGCAAAGAATTTTATGTTTTGAAGCTGTGTGACATAGTCTATAAATTGGAGCTTCCTTAGAGTCCTGTAATATTGGCCTGAGAGAGAGTTTTATAATGAATTTTGTTCTTCTTTATTCTCACACTCTTAGTTGTATTTAATTTTACTTTTAAATATACTCATACTACACAGAAATGAGCTCTCTCCATGGAGTGCAGAAGAAACAGCTTGCATCAGTAAGTAAACACAAAGGACATTTCCAAAGTTTTCTTGCATTTTTTCTCACTGTTCAGTTTTTTGATTCATGCTTACTTGGATTATCAAGATGAAACAGAAGAGGTTTAAAATAAATTAAAACTTAATTTGCATGCAAGCAGAGAGCTTATTACCATGGGCAAATATCCACCTCATTTGCTTTGAGAAGTCTGTTATTATGACTTTGAGGAGTAGCTGCTTGATGGCCCTTGGAGCATTGTGCATGCCACTTTTCATTCACCAAAAGGTTTTGAGAAGCATTAGAAGGAGCTGCTCACATGCTATTTGGAAGAGCCCAGTCAAAACCTGAGATCTGACTTTTTTTTTTCTTTTTTTTTTTTTTTGGATAACACATCTGTTTGAGTGTGTAGGATTGCTCTGCTTTTATTCCAAGCAGAGCTTACCTGGTATCAATGTCCTGTTGTTACTGTGATCTGGCCATTACCTGTATTAGAGCTAAGATAACAAGTGGAATCCCAGAAGGGGCAGAAGGGCCACAGCAGAGCACACAATAGCATTTGGGAGGCTCATTGTACTTCTTTTGGTTCACTTAGCAACAAGCATCTACAACCTCTGATGGCAGACCAACAGGGAGTTATGGGAACCTCAGCTGTCAGACCTGGCAGTCATTCAAGCACCAAACATGCTTTGAACAAGTCCTTTCAATTGGCCATTTTTATTCAATGTTGGCTTAATGATTTCTTCTTTTAACCTGCTTACTCTGTGAAATGTATACTACCTCTCTTTAAACAGCCTTTAAACAACAGTGATTCCATTCATCTAATAGCTTTCAACAATAATCCTCTTGCACTAATTAAATTTCTACTAACTGTATTTCCTTGATTTATCCTGTTTTTTATAAATGAGCCAGTGATGTTACTTTCATTTTTCTTTCAGCTATACTTGAAATATTTAATTTTCTTTGTGTGATCACCTTATTTCTTTAAAAAAAAATAAAATCTGTATGTATTAATCAAATAGCAATATTTTTTAGTACATTAACTCAGGCAGTACCTTTGGAACCACTACAAACCACTGGCAAACTGAAGACTTACCCTTAGTAACTCAATAGCTACAGACACACAGACTGGATACACAAAGTATTAGTGGATGAATCCTGCACTGTTCTGAGCACCTCCTATTAATTAGAGAGACGGAGTCAGTTTTTGATCAGTGGATTGCAGATCTCCATGCAGAGAAATCCAACAGAAAGCTGTGCCTCAAAGCACTTTTTCATTTGGCACACACACAAAAAAAATATGTGTAGTTTTCTTACTAGGTGTACTTTGTGAAGTCATTTTAAAGTGCATCATTAACAACTGAGGGTAGCAACATGATTTCCAGACTGACACTTGTCTTTCCAAAGGACTCGTTTACCGGAAGGGAAAAGTATTATTTCTGTTTGTAAAAAAACTTATTCCTTAATCCCATTTCTGCCACATCAAGGTGGAAATTTGTTCTTATTTCAAAGGCCTGGGAAAAGCTTATACTGCTATAGTTCAAGAGGTTTAAGATCTTTTTCTGTCTGCTTTTATATTTCAGTTTTCAGGTGATAGGAGGTTAAGTTCTCCGGTCTTATCTGCTATGAAAATTACCTGTTGCAAATAAAAGCTGTTGGCAATGGAAAAAGAATGAAGAAATGTATAAACAATTCAAAAGCAAATACAGACAGGGACAAATAATGTTTTGCATTCCTTCAGAAACAATGTGTAATTCTAGCTCAGAATGAAATCCTTCACTCTTTGTCATGTTGATGTCAATGATGTTCACTGCCATACAGAAAAAGTGAAGAGAAAACAAAGAATATTCTACTTGTCATAGAAGTGTAAAGCTTTGGAAGGCAATGACAAATGGTTTATTTATCCATTTAGGATTTTTTTTGTACGTATTCAACTTTAAACATCTTTGTAGAACTGTCTTTGAATAAAAAGACTTTTTTTTTTTTCCATGTTAAGGACTATTTATTTACATATTGTGGTGGTTTAAACTACTTTTATTGT
>NW_008619038.1:0-23942 GCF_000691845.1 Merops nubicus | reverse complement strand
CCTTTTTCTTCCTCCTCCTCTCCTCTCCTCTCCGGTACAAGGAGCTGTCATAACATAGAAAGTACTAAACCAAAAAGGTCAGGCTTGTGTTGGCTTCAAGCAGTGGTGAAATACAGTCTGAGACACTAATCCACAGCAGGGGTGCTGATAGAGAATTGTATTAGAGCCTCAATTAACTAAATCCTGTAAATCATTGTTAGTTAAACTAAATGATAGTGAGCAGGAAAATGTGGTGAATGTTACAAAAGCACATAGAAAGGAGAGAGGTCTCCTGAGAAAATGAATTAACAGAAGAAACCAGAAATGACCAGAAACAAAAAGAAGACAATGATAAAAAACAAAGTCAGAGATTAGAATTTGTGAGAATTAACAGGAGAAAAAACGACCTGGTTGATCTTAATTTATAGAGGCAGTCAGGAAAAGTATATACTTGTACATTTATTTGCGCATTTTATTATTCTGTGATTTAAAAATAAAAGAAATAAAGCATTTGGTGAGAACTGGCTCAGCCACGCTGCCTGTTTCTGGTGCTGTCACCATCCCTCTCTGTTAACAGCATCATTAACTACCGTGGTTTGGAAGGACCTCTGGAGCTTGTGTAGTCCCACTGTGAGCAGGTCTGAGTCAAGCTTGGAATATCTCTGGGGAAGGAGATTTCACAGCCTCATTTGTTTGTTTCTTTAGGGCAGGGGATCTATTTTCTTTTCACCTGTGGGTTTCAGTATTTTGCAAGGTGTGCACCTTTCTGTGCTTTCACACAGGTTTGGTATTAGTAAGATCAGATGCTCAGTCTGAAATGTGTCCTTTGCTGTTAGACAAAAATAGAAGAATTAGGTTGGATGCAGAAATATTCAGCTATGTCTTCAGAAGGGGATATTTATTTTTCTGAGTATCTTGTTGTTAATCTGATTGTTTGGTATTGTGTTTCTCTCTCTTCACTTTTTTTTTTTTTTCTCCTTTAGGCCCTAGATGGGTTTTTCTTTGTAGTGAACCCAGAAGGTAACGTTGTGTTTGTTTCTGAAAATGTCACCCAGTACCTAAGGTACAACCAAGAAGAGCTGATGAACACAAGCATATATAGCATCCTGCACGTAGGGGACCACAATGAATTCGTCAAAATCCTGCTGCCAAAATCTTTAGGTATGTGTCTTTTCCTCATATCATACCATTGCTCATTTAACTTTGGTTTCATAACACAGTGTTTCAATAACTTGGTGTCCTTCCACTATTTACCATTTCATCATATACAGTCTATTTATTTTTAATGTGTGTATAATCTGTGTGAATGATTAGTATTATTCTCAAAAGCATCCTTCAGTCTTTTCAGATTCTCTTTCATTAAAATTACTCTTAGCAACTCATAATAATCATAGTTAGCTGATATTTTTAATGGATCTCCAGAATCAATTACTAAAAGACGACATTAGCTATGTGAACTGTTAGTTCTCTGTCTAGGCTAAGAATGGCCCAGGAAAGGGGTGTTAGAAGAGAAAAATCAGAAAACTCTGATAGAATTTTTATTTCAATATTTTTAGTCTCACTGATATTTAGCCTTATCTTTCAAAGACTGTTTTTGTGAGTTGCAGCCATTTTTAGATGCATAGTAATACTGGTTTTAAAGTCATTAGTTTTTGGAGGAGGTAAAAAGAAATACAAAGTCAGTGCTGGGCACCTTGTTTACTGATACCCATTTAAAAATTATTATGCAATTCACTTTAGCATTTGATGACTTTACTTAAAAAACCCTGGGGAATCAAAAATGTAAATGGCCAAATCCCATAATTTTATGCATTTTATGACTGAAGACTGTTTTAAATATGACCCTGGTGTTTATTATGTGGTGTTGCATTATTTTTTTCTGACTGATGTCCAGTACCTGTATTTGTGCATCTCAGGCTTGCATTTCCTTTTCCACTCATCTGAGGCTCTGTGTTAGGCTTTAGTTTTATCTATCACTGCTCCCAGGTAAGTCCCATCCCTTCAGCTTTTCCTGCTGCAGCTGAGACTGTATGTTTCATTATATTCTCACTTGTATTGCTTCCTGGTTTTGTAAGTGCATATCAGTTTCATTTCTTTCTATTTCTAAGCTGGACACAGATTTTTATGAAATGCTGTTGTCTCTTGTATTAATCATTTTTAAATTCACTGGACAGATCCTACATAAATTAACCTGATCTACCCAGGAGGCTTTTCACTGTACTGTGTAACTTTCACACCCACCAGTACTTAGACTTTTATCCTGCTTTTCTACTATGTCCTTATAAGACACTTGGAAAAAGAATTAAAACCATGATAGCTCAACAAATTAGCAGTGCTCTTAAAATCTAGAGAATTTTATAGATAACCTTGTTCTGTGCTGGGTTAGGCTCCAATATTAAAAATAGATTATTGTTGTTGTTAAATGAGCTCCTTTCCCGACCAGTCTGCAGAGCACCTTGATTAGTTTCCTGTGGGTAAGCAGCAGAAACGACTGCTACCAGATTTACCTGACTAGATGATCTTTGCTTTCCTCAGTGAATGGGGGATCCTGGTCTGGTGACACTCCGAGGCGTAATAGCCATACCTTTAACTGTCGGATGCTCGTAAAACCTCTTGCTGATTCTGAAGAAGGCCATGATAGCCAGGAAACACATCAGAAATACGAAACTATGCAGTGCTTTGCTGTTTCACAACCAAATTCCTTCAAGGAGGACGGGGAAGGTAATTGCTGCTTTAATTTGTGTTGATATTTTCTCTTTCCGTGCTGTTGCGAGTCAGCAGTTTTGGTGCGGTTGATAAAGTGAGGGAAAGTTGATAAAGTGGCTTCTACATCCTGAAAGTGGAAAAATTGTAAGTTTTTTCCTTGTTTAACGATGGAAGTGTACTTCCTCTTGGATTATAAGCATAAACACTTGCACACACCTAATTGTTAGACAAATCTAACTGAAGTTGAAAGAACCTCAGCCTCCCTGGAAGAGATCTCCTGGTTTTGTGTCACTGCAGTTGTAAGAAGAGTGGACTTTTATGATGAAATTCTCTTACACTGAAACTGACTGGCAGGAGAGTTTCAGTGGACAATTTTTTGGTTCCTTACAATTTGAAGACAGTCATGATTTGCCATTTCCTTTATCATCTACTACTTCAGCAGATGAAGTTCCTCAGATTGTATTCTAAGTGTTCAGGTAAGTAAAAATGGCTGGTTCTGAAGCTGCTTCCCCAGGGACAACAAGTGTGTGAGGCAGGTGTGAGAATGTGGCCCAGAAGGTACAAAATGATGAGTGTTGAAGAAATGTGCTCTCTGTGCATGCAGAATTTTTTTTTTTTTTTTCACTTATCTCCCAAATGGTTGAACTGCTACAGGTATGTGCATAAACATATGCCAATAATTACAGGCTGTGGTGAAGTCCTTGATAATTTTTCTTCTAAAAAAGAAGACAAACCCACCTCTCCTGTTTGGTTTAATGTTGTAGGAAATAATGAAGATGTAAGACCGCTGAGTTCTGTCTGTCCTTGTATTGATACAAAACCTATTCTTTTGGTCCAAAAGGATTTGAAGAACATTTAGAAAATGTTTCTGAATTCTTTGTGGAAACATAATCTTCCTTTTCTATACAAATTACTGAAGTAACATTTTTCTTTAAGATTTGCAGTCTTGCTTGATTTGTGTTGCAAGAAGAGCTCCAATGAAGGAAAGGCCGCTTCTTCCTTCATCAGAGAGCTTTACTACTCGCCAGGATCTACAAGGTAATGTGAAATAGGAGGGTTTAATTTTATTTTTTATTCTGCCTCCTCCCCCCACCCCAAACTCAAAGGGGGAAATTGCTGTAAAAAATGTTTTATCTAATAACAGGCAAAATAACTTCACTGGACACAAGTACCATGCGAGCAGCTATGAAACCTGGCTGGGAGGATATGGTGAGAAGATGCATTCAGAGGTTCCATTCACAGCATGAGGGAGAAATCTCTTTTGCCAAGAGGCATCACCAGGAAGGTTAGGTTTTGTATTTTTAGCACTTTCTATATTTAAACTGTTTGTCATTTGTCTCTCTTGGTTGTGTTCTCTTTGTTTACATGGAACAATTGAGGGCTGCTGGAAGTCCCTTTTCCAAAATTATTTGCCCGACACACGGATGGCTCTGCAGAGAGGTTTTGCACCTTTCTCCCTGTTTGTTTCAGCCTGCTTGTTAAAACTGCATATTGGAGGGTGCTTTAAATCTTCAAATTGTCAGTTACTTTAGAAAGAGAGACCCTTCTGTGTTGCCTGGCAGAACATTCATTACGCATTATTCTCCAGAACCTCAGCATGCACACTGCAGTCCGTTGACCTGTTTTCCTTTTCTCTGCAAAACTGGACTTTTACTGACATTCTTCCTGTGAGAAACACTGAGTGTGAATTATCGAAGAGGCAGTGCTCGGACTATCTGGGAAGTCACATTGTTGTACAGTATCTGGCTGATAAGTGCTGTAGGACACACCAGGAACACATCTACTCAGTCAAGATTGTGGTAGGTGAGATGTAGGAGAGAACTGCACAGCAGAATGTTCCCCTTGAGGTTTCTGTGGTTGTGACTGGGTGGGAATTTTTCTTTTCATAACCCCCTGATACTGCTAATTCTAGTAACACAAATCCAAATTAGTAAAAACAAATAACCCCTTATAGTCCACAGGAAAGTCTTTTCAAAACCAGTGGGACATACCTGGAACATTTCCAGTGCAAGAGCATCATTCTTTGGGTTAATGTTTGTAGAACAGGGTTTACAGCTGGCCTGTAACAAATAGTTGCTATGCTCATTAAACAGCTGGCATGCTGTCTTGGAAATGAAATTGTAACTGGAATCTCAAATTATTCCACCAAATACACACACAAAAAATAAAAGCTTTAGTCATGTGGCATTAGTTCAATATTCTTTAATATGTTCTGCTTTCATGAGACCTTTACTTTTCATTTTGGGAATCTGGGGGCACAGAAAAACTGTGATATTTTAGATAGCAGCTTTTGGGGTATATTCAGAAATTGGGGGGAGCACTAAAAGTTCCCAGCCTGATGCTGTGATTTCAGACCGAGCTGAGGAAGGTGGTGTCAGTGACAGTGACAGCAGAGGCGTTAGAGAGCAGGTTCAGGTAAGTTCTGTGCCAAAAGGAATTGAGGAACTTCTGTGATGGCATCCAGCCACTTGTTACTTCAGTCCTCTTCAGATGATTCCTGACCAAATTAGCATCTCCAGTGCCGAGGTTTGAGTGGGTCCTCTATAATCTATCATCTGTGAAGTGGTAAAAACATATGTGTTTTGGAGTCAACACTAGGGTTTTGCAGGAGAGGCTTAGGATCACTGGACAAACTGTAGAGTTAGTCTAAATGAGGCGGGTCTTTGCTTCTTGTGTAAGTGCAGAGGGTGAATGATAAGAGGAGGAAGAACCTCTAGAATTGCTTTGGTGCAAAGGATCCAGCACTGGAGAGGGATAAAGCTGAAACGTTTCCTGGCCCTGCAGTGTGGAGAAGACAGTCCAAGAACACTTGATTGAGGAACCCCTCGCATTTTTTAAGTGATTAAGATTTCAGAGTAGAAGCAAAGAAAGTAATGGTCTCCTACGTGTAATTCGGTGTTAACAGTGTGGAGGAAAATTCAGCATTAGCTTGATAAACAATAAAACCCACAAAGCTTTGAAATTAACTCTCAGGACAAAGTACAAAATATATGGTAAGTTTTTATTTGCCACAGTCTGAAAAAAAGTATTTCCTCAAGAGGAATATGGAAACATTCTTGTTTGCTTAAAGAATTAGTTTGGAAAATGTAAGTAGAGATTTCACTTGTATCCTGTTGGCATTGACTACTGGAATTTCCTGATGTGGTATATGCTAAAGTTAAGAGCTTTGGACCTTCTGGTGCCCAAAGGTTAAATTGAAACAATGACATACCTAACAGTGAAATTTTGCTTTGTATTGTTTCACATTCGTAGATTTTTGTTTTTCTTTACATTTTTACTCTGGAAAAAAAACCCTTCTGGTTGTTTAAATTATGCTTCCTGTTTTCTCACTGCCTAAATAATACTTCAAAACCCTGCAGAACAATATATAGCAGTGGAACAGTGGAGGAAAGCAATCGTAACCACTCCTGCAAGGCTGAAAATCTGGTAGCTCTGTAGAGGAGACCATTTAATAAAGCCACACTCAGAAAACCACGCCATTTCATTACAACAGGAAATATTAACAGACAAGCAATGAAATGAACATCAGAAGATAATATTAATTTAAAAAAAAAAAAAAAAAAAGGAAACCAAAACCACAGAAATGTGTTTGTATGAAAAAATAGGAAATGAAAAGTATTTGTAGTACTTCATTCCTATTTCTTTTCTAAATGATTATATGAAAAATCTGAATTGAAGTTTCCCTCCAGCCACGTCTGCAGTCATAAAATATTGGGTTTTGGACTAGGAATTGAAAATTATGAGACTTTTTTCATTGATGGCAAAGAGAGAACCGTAAAATAAATGTTTGGAGATTTGCTCTTTTAAGACACCATTTTCATTTTTAATTAAAGAAATGTCACAGGGGTCTGAAGAAGTTAGGGAACTGACTTTGGTGAACTTCAGATTTACTCTGAAGATTTAGGGGCTGAAGAATTTGTGAAGTAAGCCACAAACTGGGGAAGGATAGCACAGCCCTAGTTTAGGTTTAGGTAATTGTATGGGTAGTTTGTTCAAGCTGTATATTTTTGTATTTCTTCTTTAAAAAGTAATAATTCCTAGTTCCAGTTCTTCTTATTTCTAATTGTTCTCATCTAAGAGATTTATGTACTCTTTAAATTAAAGAAGTATGAGAGTAACTGTTACAAGATAATTTAAGCAGGCAATAAGGAGGAAAAGATATAGGCTAATGAAAAGGGATGATCTAGAAACTAAAGACATTTATATTAATCATTGTGATGTAGATGATACATGTGAAAAAAAATGTTTGAGGAACAAAAGGAGTTAGACACATCCTGGATGAAAAGTGAAATGCACACCAAGGACTTCCCAGCCCACTCCTGAAATACTCTGTGTTTCATAGGATCTGTCCTGCCCTTGCAGTCACTCCTTATAGGTTTTCATTTGGTCACCCCACAATTTGTGGGATGCTTTCCTTTAGATGCATCCCATCTATTTGTTTTCAATGTATTTATTTTTAACCTAATGTAGTGTCTGTGGTGTCAGTGCTGATGGATTCAGAGCAGTAGGTGCTGAGCAGCTAAGCTGCCTGTTCTCCAGTTTCTCATGAACTTCACTCTGTTTGTCCCTTGCTTGCAGTGCTGAGGCAGGGGCTGGCGTTCAGTCCTGTTTACCGGTTTTCCTTGTCTGATGGCACTATTGTTTCTGCCCAAACGAAGAGCAAGCTCATCCGTTCTCAGACGACTAGTGAACCTCAGCTTGTAATCTCCTTGCATATGCTTCACAGGTAATCTTGCCCGGTTTTGTCGCACCCGTGCTCTGCAGAGACAGAGAAAGTACAGAGTTGCCAAAGCAAATAAGTTGTATAAGGCTGATAGACATTCATTTGACCTAGACCTGATAGCATGAAAACAAAGTAAGTTTTTGAAATCCATGCTTACAGCAGGAAAAGACTGTAAGATTATGTCAGGATCTACAAATGACATGCTGGATTTTCACATCAGGATCTTCCATTAAACGTGCAAAACCTCCTTTAATTTCATGTTCTTAATATCAGTATTTTAATTTCATGTATTTTGCATAGTAGACACAATAAACCTTCCATATGTAATTAAATCTAGAAAACTTAGAAGGATTTAAATTCCTGTAGTTCACAGTCAGTCATATGCTGGCTCTGGGTTTCATTAAACACTGTTCTGATTAATAGAACTGCATTTTAGAGAAATTGAAAATTTTAAGTTGTTGTCTTTTCTGATGCTTGGAGTAGTGACTTTCATGCGTCCAATCCTGAGAAATGCCACCACTGTTAGTTTGAGTTTTTTTAAAAAAATCACAGGCAATAATATGTTAAAGTCAAGGGAGAATAATCACTGACCTCAGAACTTCAATGTGAAATCTGAATTAAGTTATTACTTGTGCTGGTATATTTGTGTCAGGTTTTGTTTCAGTTATAATTTGCTGACTTACATTACAGTGCTGTTTCCCTGTATCAACAGTATCACTTTTCTGGGCAGAAGAAAACAGCTCTAAACATAATTAAAACTGAAACCATTTTACAGAGATTGTAGATTTGGAAATGGACCTGACCAAAAGCTGTCTGAATTTTCTTTTCTTTGGATTGCTGAATACGCTTGGTATTTCAGGAGGTGCTAAATTTTACATTTAAAAAGCACCATTAAGTTAAAAATGGTAATTGCAGATATTTGTGGGTTTTTTTTAGCAGAACACTGGTAGTATTGTATTTGTAATAAGGTTTTAAAAATGCACCTTTCTTTTCATAGTTCATGTTGTTTGCCCTTGCCGTTACACCTGAGGTAACAAATGCAGAGTAACAAGCACCACTACTCTACGTGCTTCAGTTCTTTCACTTCTCGTGCCTTAGCAAAATGCAAGGGTTCATCTGCACTTTCCCCATGCCAGCAGCAATGGTTTTCATCTCATCAAAATACATACTAGGAGTGGTCCATTAGCATTTGGGTTTGGAAGTCCAGCGTTGATTTGATTTTTCTGAGAACCTCATTTTTTTTCTTCCTAATCTACTTGACTGTCTTTTTTTTATAGCTTTTAGCATTGGGGAATATGTCTGATTTTTTTTAATTAAGTATTAGCACAGAAGTAAAAAGTATATTACATCCTAATTGCAATCTACTGAGGAAAAGAGCAGTGACCCTCAGGAGCTTTTTCTCTGTCTCTCTCTTCCATTTCCTCTGTCTTACAGCCTGTATCTCTCAAACATGAATTTTGTCTCCTGTGTGGGGGGTTTTTTTCATTCTTCTCCTCTTTTCCTAAAGGCCCATGCAGAACAGGGCTGCTAACAGACTGTTCCCATTCTGAAGCAGAGTCCAGTAGTTCTCTTGGCACATAGGCTGCTTTGGAGTAGCATTTAAATAATCTAGCAGCATAAAAATGGGACTTTTCAACTTTCTTTTCACCATGAACTTGGTGGGCAAACAGCCCACTCCAGCCTTGCAGAGGGGATAGCTCATGGAAAGTCAAAACTCCAGCAAACAGCTGTCCACAGCTGTCTTGTAGAACATGTATATGTTTGGGTCATGTGTTTCAGCTGAGATTCCTGTCAGTTCTAGACGTTCAATATCAACAAATTGTAGAGAAGAGATATACATTAAAGGAAGAGAGTCTGAAATTATAACCCACCTGCACTTCTAATGACTCTCATTTAAATGAGATATAATTTTCTTTTTCCCCTCTTCCGCTGGTCTGTCAATGAGGTACTGAGAAGCCATGCTGTTAATGTGCAGCCATGTTGAGACCTGCATATCACTTTTGTCAGATTGTCCATTTGCTTTTAATTGTAGGTTTGTTCTGTTATTTTAAAGCGAGGTTTGGGGTTTTGCTTCTTTTTCTGTAATGTAATTGCAAGTTGGCCATTGTCATTTTAGCTAATGGGTTGTTTTTCTTCCCCCTGCCACACAGAGAGCAGAATGTCTGTGGAATGAATCAGGATTTGACTGGACAAGGAATGGGGAAGATACTGAACCCAATTAGCTCCAGCAGCCCTGCCCATCAGGCCATGTGCAGCGGAAACCCAGGTCAGGATATGACCATCAGTAGCAATATAAATTTTGCCATAAATGGCCCAAAGGAACAAATGGGCATGCCAGCAGGCAGGTTTGCTGGGTCAGGGGGAATGAACCATGTGTCGAGCATACAAGCATCCACTCCTCAGGGTAGTAACTATGCACTAAAAATGAACAGCCCCTCACAAAGCAGCCCCGGCATGAATCCAGGGCAGCCAAACTCTATGCTTTCCCCAAGGCATCGTGTGAGCCCGGGAGTCCCGGCATGAATCCAGGGCAGCCAAACTCTATGCTTTCCCCAAGGCATCGTGTGAGCCCGGGCGTCCCACCCAGCCAGTTCTCTCCCGCCGGGAGTTTGCATTCGCCCGTCGGAGTCTGCAGCAGCACAGGAAACAGCCATAACTACACCAACAGTTCCCTGAACGCGCTCCAGGCCCTCAGTGAGGGCCACGGCGTCTCTCTAGGATCCTCGTTGGCTTCACCTGACCTAAAAATGGGAAATCTACAGAATTCCCCTGTGAATATGAACCCTCCCCAGCTAAGCAAGATGGGGAGCCTGGACTCTAAAGACTGCTTTGGACTATATGGAGAGCAATCAGAAGGTACAACTGGACGAGCTGAGAGCAGCTGCCATTCAGGAGAGCAGAAAGATAACAGTGATAGCAACATGCCACCAGTTGTCAGTGGCGAGAGACCTGATGGACAGAATAAACTGCATGATGGAAAAGGCCAGACAAAGCTCTTACAGTTGCTGACCACCAAATCAGATCAGATGGAGCCTTCACCTTTGTCCAGTACCATGGCAGACGTTAGCAAGGACTCCACGGGAGGGTTGCCTGGGTCTGGTTCGGCACATGGAACCTCACTCAAGGAGAAGCATAAAATTTTGCACAGACTATTGCAGGACAGTAGTTCTCCTGTAGATTTGGCCAAGCTCACAGCAGAGGCCACAGGCAAAGAGCTGAACCAGGAGTCCAGTAGCACAGCTCCTGGTTCAGAGGTGACTGTTAAACAGGAGCCAGCAAGTCCTAAGAAGAATAATAATGCACTACTTCGCTACTTGCTAGATAAAGATGATACTAAAGATATTGGTTTACCAGACATACCCCCAAAACTGGAGCGGTTGGACAGTAAGACAGACCCTTCCGGTAGCACAAAGTTGATAGCGATGAGGACAGAGAAAGAAGAGATAAGCTTTGAGCCTAACGAACAGGTAAGCCACTCGTTATGTGATGCGTGCATGAGCGGCCCTAGGCCCTTGTTCCTGCCCCTGACTTCCTCTCAGAGTGATTTCTTGACAGTTCCCTTGACAGGCTGTTCCCTGTCTCTTGAAATCCAGCTCAGTTTTCCCGTTGGTGTTACTAGGTTGTGTCGATCACTCTGTCTGAGAGAGCAGGCTCTGTCCAAGAGGAGATGCAGGGCCCAGGCACTGGGGAGCCTCTCCCAGGTGCAGGCAGACCAAGCAACAGTGCCTCTGACTGTTGATTCATGCTCATTTGTTGACGGCTTTTCCCACAGGCTGTTTCCCCTCGTTGTGGGCAAGATGGGCTCTTGACCTTATCCAGCACAGCAACCACACTTCTCCCACGTGTACAGCAAGTTCAGGCTCAAGGACAGGAGCTGTTTGAAAGGACTGATACCAGCTTTGCATTACTGGTCTTTGTGCTATACTTATTAATTAGGGACGTTTTGTTGTTAATTTGGTGGTTTTTTAGTTAAAAATTTTTTATATTCTGTCCCAGGTTTCCCTGGATGATTAATAGTTCAGGGCAGAGATCATGTTCCCCTGTTCAAGGTTATCTTCATTGAGCTTTGCATTCAGAATTTGTGTTTTGTGCAGGATTGCTTGTTGCTCCGCTGCCCGACGTATAATAAACCGTATGTTGTTAGGAGCTATGCTGAAAAGTGTTATTTCTTTGGCTTTCATGCAGAATTCACTTTCAAAAAGCACCAGGTTCACATCACCCAAAGTGCTCCAGTTTACAGAGCTGTGCAAGAAGGGACACAGCAAAAGCAATTTGCTACTTCAGTATTCGTGTTTATTTTGTTTGTAAAATAGGTAATTGCAGTATCAATTGCAGTATAACACATTTTCTGGAGAGTTTATAACAAGTTGGAGTTAATGAGCCTTAGCTGTGTCCTACACTATCTGCTCTGCCCACTGGCCATTAATCCCAAGGCAGTGCCTGAGGTTGTAAACCAGGAGCAGATCCTACACCGCACAAATGCTCATGACTCTCTCATTCACAGCCATTTCCTTCACTTTTAAAGCATGGTGTGTTTTTAACTTGCAGACTGGGTTTGAGCTTGTTTATTTTTGTGACTCTGTTGACAGTTCTTTGCGTGGTAGTTATAACCTCAAAATGTAGGAGCCAGGCATGCCACCACAGTGCGGGCGCAGCATTGTTAACGTCTCCATTATCCAGGCATCTCCTAAGGTTACTTCTCTTCTTCTGTTGCAACAGAACTTGACAGCTATTGCCATTATTTAGGAGCAGTTGTGGTTTTTCAATCCTTTCCATGCTTTAGGAGGAAACTTAGAAACTGAGCCAAATTACACTAATTTCTACAGGGATTTTTCCTCAGGCCTGGATGTTAGTTTAGTTCTGAATACAGACGCTACTTTGTAGTGTCTGTAGAGGGAGGGTTTAGATTCTGTATGAGAACTTATGCTCTGTTAGGCTAGAAAAACACAGGTATCAAAAAATTCATAGCTAAACCAGCAAGAGCAAACTATTTTTTAAAATATCTAATAGATTCCAATTTCTAGTTGAGATACTACGTACTGAAGTCAGTCCTGGATTGAAGGCAGAGATCCTTCAGTCTTCAGTATTTGATACTGGACAAGAACACAGGATTTGGTAAACACAAAAAATATCTAAGTAGATCAAAATTATGGCTTTCAGATGATGGAGGTCCAGGGAGGTCCAGGAAGGTCCAGGAGATGGAGGAGTTAGAAGACAGCAAAGCAGTGCAGGCGTCATGGTAAAGTGATGAGAGCTGAAGTGGTGGGGTTCCTCAGCACCAAGGTGAGGAGAAGCCAGTCCCACAGCTGTGATTGAAGGCTGCTGAAGAATGACAGAAGAGCTTCTGTTGCTCCTGTTGGCTGTGAATAGAGTTTTAAAATCTACTTAAAATGCAGTGAAGCCTGGAGCTGAATAAATAGGAGACATCCAATGTGTAGTAGCAGAGGAAGTGGTGGGGAATATAAAATAATGTAAGCATTTATCTAGCTGGAGGCCAGGCCTTTAAACAAATAACCACTTTACCCCGATTATAAAATCACTGAAAATACTTAGCATCAAAAACTTCAGCTTTGGAAGACAGTCTCCCACAGGAAGTGCTCATTGGCTAAATTTAGATCAAAGCTGGAACTATTTAGTACAAGACTAGAACACAGATTCTTGTGCTAAATTCTTCCATCCTCCTGTGTCCTGTCCCTCTGGCCCCTTCTTCCTCCCGCATGTAAAAATTAGCGGCATGCTTGCATTACCTATTTTTCAGGTTTATTTAAAACTTCTCCTCCCTGAGGAATGTGGTATTTTTAAGCAGTTAGCCACTGGAGTGTGCCTTTTCTCTCGAGACTGCAGCGCAGTGGCAGTAGAGTGGCCTCTGCAAGGGGGACTGGGGTTCTGGGAGGCAGCAGGGCTGTGATGTTTTCTCCTTTTATTTCTGGTGTAACTTTCTGAGCAGGAAATGTTTTGAAGTGCCCCGCTGTACTAAAAATAGCCATCTTCTAGGTGGTGTGTTCAAACACATTCTTCTGCAGAGAGCAGCGGCCGACAGGAAGCCTCTCTCAAATGGCAGAGTATTTCCAGTGCCACTGTACTTTTGTCTCTTCTCTGGTGGGATGATGGTTATCGGGCTCCGTTAGGCTATTCCAGTTGAGACAGCTGTGGGGAGCCCTGCTGGGGAGGTTCCTCCAGCAGGCAGTGCCCTACAGCCCCGGCAGTAGTAGGACTGTGGACGTCAAGCACCACAAGTGCTTGTATCGTTCTCTGTTATTAAAAAAGGAAGGCAGGGGGAACGAGTCCTGATTTGATTTTCTAGGGCATCCCTCAACAGTAAGTTGAACTTACTCTGCTGACCCACCAGCTACTGTGGAACTGCCGTGGTGGGACCTCATCCTGCACCCTCCTTCCCTGTGCCCATGGCTTGTGCTGCCTCCCAGAACGCTGCCCTGCTTCTGGCGGCACATGCCACTGCTGGTCCGACCAGCCCATGCAGTGGCCAGCAGATGGTCACGTTTGACAAGGACTGGCCACCAGCTTGGGGGGAGGAGAATGGAAGCGTAGGGTTACCTCAGAGAAACACTGTGTCTTGATGGCACCAGGTAGTGCCTTGCTAAAGAAACAGTTTGTTTAGCCATAATGTTCTGCTCTGTAAAATTGGGTGTGGATTATTATGTTCATAGTACTGATGAAGAAACCAAGATGTAGAAGTTTGAAGTAGCTTATTCTCTGAGAAAGCACTTGGTGCAGTGTGGAAGAAAATCCTTATTTATCTCTGCAGGTGTACTCTCTTCTTTAGCCGGGAGGCGATACAGAGAGCTGTCCGACAGGGACTTTGCAGTGCTGCAGGCTCCTCCAGCAGTGTTACAGAAGTTCCTCACACACTTTATCACTATTGTCCTCTTTTTTTTATGTGGAAACTAGGATCTTCCCAATACTAAAATATTTTCTTTACACACCCCCCTTCATCTTCCAAAAACACATTTGTGGATGGCCACCATCCATTAAATTAATGGAGGACATTGGTTTCTTCTTGAAATTCTATCAAAACCTTAGAATGGGGACTCCATTTTCTGAATGTCTTTCAATTAGTGTTCTGTTTCCAGATGTTAGTAGTAGATTAGCCTGATAATATAGCAGGTTTTCCAGCCAATTTTATGTTTGTTGCAGTTACCAGGAAGAAAAAGACTATATTGATTCCACTTCTGATTTACTTTTTTCTTCTTAATATAATCCTTTAATTTAATGCCAGGATGGAGCAAGGATTTGGTTTTTGTTTACCTTTTATGGTCAAATGTTTTGCCCATGCTGCAGAGGTAGCTAATGAGCTAACCTGGGGTTTATGTAAGGCGGGAGTAGTTTGAAGCTGTGTCCCCACTGCAAGACACCCTGTGGTAAGGGAGAAGTCCTGGATGCCTCTGTCATACGTGGTCATAAAGGAAATGTATACACATATGAAGTTTGGAATACAGGGTCTCTGTGCAAGCCATGGGCGTTGCCTGCTGTGGAGACCCCAAAGGGTTCAGGATCTTTGCAGTCTTTGGAAGCTAGACTTTGACTTAGCAGCTTTTGTAAACCAAACTTCATGCTGAGGTGTTAATGCCTTTCAGTAGAGCTGAAAAAAAATTCCATATGTGGCAGTGATAAGTAATTTGAAGGTAGGTACTCTTTCAAATGCAAAAATATTTCTAAGTACAACTTGTCTTACGTTTGCTGGCACTTAGTGTCCAAGTTTTATGGAAACTGTTGTGATTGCATTGCTTAGAGATAGTGAAAATATGTGCATGAGAATTTTCTTCTGACGCCTAGCACTTTTATCAGGCTCTTTTTTTTTATTTTTTTTTTTTTTAATTCATGAGAGATAATGGTTTTACAGGGAGGCTAAGGTGTGCCATCTGTTTATATAAAGGTCAATTTAGACCATTAACAAAATAAATACAAACTATAAATAAAGGAAAAATCCCATGAAACCAACCAAGTAAATATTTGAATGCTTGTTTCTGTGCATATGGTGCCACTTGAGGGTGGGTCTGGAAAGACAGGCTAGCATCATAGTTTGGTGTTAATTCTAAGCCTATCTTGGAGCATTTGCAGCAGTTCAGAACCCTCATCTTAAAAAAAAAAAAAAAAAAGAAAAAAAGAAGAAAGCAAGCAAGCAAGCAGTCTCCTCCACTGGCTCTTGCGGTCCTCTTGTGCCAGAGCTCCCAGTGCTCAAGATATGGCTCTAGGCAGTGCTTATGAAGGTCTCTCAGAGCACATTTTGGAATCTGCTTATCACCGGTCTGCACACTGATTTAGGCTTCTTATCATCACATTTGATTCCTTCTGGCTCCACCTTTTGTGGTGGTGTGTCACATCCACCCAGCTGCTTGTAAGTGCCTGGAGTGCAGTGAGTCAGCCGAAGGATTTCATAGACTGGTTTGGGTGGGAAGAGACTTTCAACTTCAACTAATCCAACCCCCTGCAGAGAGCAGCGACATCTGCAACTAGAGCAGGCTGCTCAGAGCCCCATCCAACCTGACCTGGAATGGTTCCAGGGATGGGGCATTGGCCATCTCTCTGGGCAGCCTGAGACAGGGTCTCACCACCTTCGGTGTCAAAAAAGGCCTCCTCTCCAGTCTAAGTCTCCCCTTTGTTAGTTTAAATTCATCATTTCTTGTCCTGTTGCAAGAGACCCTGCTCTATCTGTCCGTATCTTTCTGATACTTCCCTTGAAGTACTGAAGGGCCACAACAAGGTCTCCCTGAGACCTTATTTGTCAGGAGCAGATAATGTTGGACCAACCTGTTCTGAAAGGGTAGCGGGGTTTTTGGCGTGAGAGAAGCAGCCCATGCTATGTGTCTTGGCTTGAGTAAGGCTCTTCAGCACTTTTACACATGCCATTCTCGTAAAGGAATTAGAGATGCATGGTCAATATGAAACTGCCGTGAGTGGGTGGGAAGCGTTTGGAAATCCTTACACACAGAATAGTTACTGAAGGATTCACTGTCAGAATGGAAGTGCTGCAGGAACATCTAAAGCTGCTTTGGATGGAACATGAGCTTGGTACAGCTGCACATGGCGCTTGTATGTCTGCAGATACACTGGAGGACAGAATACAAATTCAGCTGGAAACGAGGAAAATGTTAGGAGGAAAGAGAGGAAGAATCTTAGGAGGACATTCAGGACAAACAAAAGCTGTTTATTATAGTCAAGAACAATGTCACAGAGTTAAGAAAAAAAAGGAGGGGACAACTGGCTAGATAAGGACTTTTTCAGAGCTCTGTCTAGGTGAACACAAGGTGAGTAAGAGTCAGTAATATCATGTAATTAAAAAAATCATCAGAGCACACTATGTATAGAGTAAATCTGCTTTACTCAGCAGTTGGAAGGCTTCATCTTAAGTCCTGTTCAGGACACGGCACTTCGGCAGAAGTGTGAATCCACTGAAGGCGGTGCACAGGAGCAACGAGTGATGTGAGGTCTAGAAAGCAGGTTGTATGCTGAAGAAAATTCAACAAGTTTGAAATTGCTCATTAACTTCAGCTTAAAACCCAAAAAGGCACATTTCCAAATACAGAAAAGGTCAGAAAAGGAAAGGGGAAGACGATTTGTTCTGCAGACTGAAAATACGACAGGAAGGAGGGGCCTGAATTTCAATGAGGGAGATTTTGCATTGACACTGAGGAAAAAAACTCAAATAGTGAGGATGGCAGAGCACTGAGACTGGTTCCCTGGGAATTTTCTGTCACTTCTGTAGGAAAAGGCAGACTCTGGTTTTGCCTTGAGGCTTTGAATTTCTTCCAGTCCTTTGATTCTGTGATTTCCTACCTTTTTGCCAATAAGACCAGCCTCCAGATCACCCACGTGCTGCCTTTTAATGGGGAACACTCCTTCCCCTTGGCAGCATGTATTGTGTTTGGGCTGCGTGCATGCTCGTGGTGCTGCTTTGCGGTTCCCATCCTCCCGGGCTGGCTGCTCCTCCCTCTCTTCTGCCATCACTCCACGGTTCTGAATGAAGGTGACGATTTTGAGCATCTCTTTGTTCTAAATACTGTTATGAAATGTTTCCTGTGCAACATGGTAACTAAGACTGGACTTCCTGTTGGTCATTATTACCCAAAAGAGTTTTACTCTACTCAAAGGTTTAGGATTAGATAATACAATTTGAATTCATTCCGAATTTCATTAAAAAAAAAAAAAATTAATCCTGAGGGCTTATAGACAGAGAAGCTGACTAAAAAAAAAAATACTGCTGAAAATCAGTATTTTTACGAAAAACAGGCAGTTTGGTACTTATGTTAGTATAGGATTAATTTAATTTTTTCCTGATCTTTATTTCATTATAATTTTCAACTGAATTGAATGTAATTATATTTCTCTGGATATTTTTTCTTACTGTAAATAAGTTATTTTTAATTATTTAGGAAGTTGCGAGCAAAATTAATTCCTTAGTACCTAGCTAGCAGGTTTTAACTTACGGAACTTCAATGAAATGTGTATTTCTTGCCAGTTAAGTTACACAGAGTTACTCAGTTTTGAATGCAATGAAGAAAATGTGTATGGTGAATCTTTTTAGCCGTGAAGCAACTTTCCTATCGTATGCTTTTCATCAAGTCATAAACAGACTAGAAATATGACTGTGCTGAAAGGAGCATCAGTTATACTTGCCTGAAGCCCCATGTCCCTCGCTGCTGGACCTCTGCCCCTGCCAGGTGCTGCCTGTGCCAACCGAGCGTGCGCGGAGGTTTCTGATGTCCCCACGCCTGGGATCTGAAGGGGTGCCAGTGCCACGCCAGGCTCCCCGCATGCCAGGCGGGTGAGCCCTGGGGAGCCTGCACGGTGCCCTTTCCACAGCTCTGTGAGCTCCCTCCGCGTGGCGTTGGGCTGCTTGCGGCACGGGCACGGCGGGCGCAGGCGGCCGGCAGCAGGGGAGCAGCGACACATACAGTGCCTCTCTGTCTCTGTTGCAGCCGGGCAGCGAACTGGACAACTTGGAGGAGATTCTGGACGACCTGCAGAACAGCCAGTTACCGCAGCTCTTCCCAGACAGCCGCCCAGGCGTGCCAGCGGGCTCGGTTGACAAGCAAGCCATCATCAATGACCTCATGCAGCTCACCAGTGACGGCAGCCCCGGCACGGCTGTGACCACCCAGAAACCAGCAATGAGGATCTCACAGAGCAGTGAGTCCACCTTCTGTGCATGTGTCGGCCAAGTTTGCGAACCCCAAAAGCTGTGGTTGTGGTGCCCCTGGGCCGGGGGGGGAGGAACTGGGGAGCTCCTCATCCTGGTCTGGTCTTGTGTGATGATGTAACCAGGGAGCTCCCCAACCTGCTCTGGTCTCCTGTGGTGACAGAGCTGGTCCTGCTCTGGTCTCCTGTGATGACATAGCACCATCTGCGGTCACCCTGTTTTGAAACACACGTGGAGGTGATGTCCAGTGCACACTTCAGCACCCTGGAAGTGGTGCCCTCTGAGGAGCTTTGAGGGGTACCCTCAAAATAAATGGAACGTCCCCAGCTGTGGTCCTAGGTGGTGCTGCTGTGGTGAGGACGTTGGCATAGAGAGCAGTTCTTACTGTGACAGGGAGAAGAGAGACTTTTCTAAGGGAGGAGAAGGAGAATCTTCTCAAACCACAAGATGAGTAGGAAGACATATGATTGAGAGGAATGCCCAAGTTTGATTTGAAATTATGGCTTTTAATTGAGTCACTTCCAGCTGACAGTGTTTCTTAACTTTATTAATTAACTTGCAAATCAATGTTGAAATGTTAGTCTACCACCAGAGAAAAATGGAATGTGAGCAAGATGGGAGTCTTATCAGCTACAAATGTTGAAAACAGCATAGAAAGCCACTGCTTCATTTTTTTCTCGCATTGGCTAAGATGTTTTATATGTTTATAACGCATAGAGCTTAGGTAATATTTTTAGCCATTCTGATGATACTAAAACAACACTGTGAAGCAACTTTCAGATTAACTCAAATTATTATTTAGAAATGTTTAAATAAATATTACTGTTAATAGGAAATATTAATGTTGAAATTCCTATTAAAACCAGTACAGATCCTTAAATTTACATTTGTTATCAGTGTTGCTCAAAGAAGGATGCCTGGGGACTTGATGATCTTGAGTATGTCTTCCAACCAGAATGATTCTATGATTTTTGTCACTATGGGGGTACTAACAGCAGCCACGGCAGGACGTAAGTCAGAAGGAGATCCCTGTGTGTCTGAAAGCTTCATCATCTTCTCTCTGAAGCAGGGTCTTCTGGCTTTCCAGAGTTAACCCAACTTTAAATCTGCCGCCAAGGCTGCCGGCAGCACAGTGACAGTATGATTGTAAATGGGAGTGCCTTGGGGGCTGGCAGAAGTTCTGGGAGAGCAGCATCCCATTCCCCCTGAGAATTAAAGCCCTAACCTCCTTTTCCCCTCCTAAGTCCTGTGTCTGTGCTGGGTTCCCTGGGGAGCTTCTGCCATGTTTGCAGCAGAGGAGCACACAGAAAACAGGGGCACAGAAATGGCAAGTGGCTTCCCCTGTGTGCACAGAGAAGCGGTGTGGGATGAACATCAAATAGTACATGATTCCAGGAGAGGTTTAGGAGGGTTACAGGGTTTTTTTCTGAAGAAATAACCGGCTTTCATTTTACAGTTTTCAGATGAAAATGCTTAAACTATTTTAATCTGTTTAAAAAAAAAAAAAATACTTGAAAGCTGCTAGGCTTGCTGGGTGGCTGGAGTTTGCTGTGTGGGGCACAGGTAATGTCCTTCAGCCCCACCCTGTCTGGGAGCAAGATGTGGGAGCTGAGCCACCAGCACGTCTCAGCAGCTGTCCTGGTGGTATGTGCTGCATTTCCAGCTTTCCGTTTTGTAGGATCAGTGGGTGCTGGCAAAGCCACCGTATAAGAACTGACTCATCCACGTGATCTTTCACACTTCTTGAGAAAACTGTTCTCAGCTGTCACTGAAGTTGGGTTTTGGTTCCATCCTTAGACTTTAAGATGCCCCTAAGCTTGAGAAGGTGATTTTTGTCTCATAAGTGAGTTTTGTTTGCTTGTCTGAGCAGAGAGGTGAGACAAGATTTTGATCTCATGTTCGGGAATTAGGTATATGTGATGTAGTTCCTATACAGGCATATAAGCAAATTCACCTGGCAGAGAACTTACTTTAAAAAAAAATAGATACAATGACTTCCTGTAGTCTGGTTTTATAAACTAAGAGGAAAAGTCAGAGACCTTTCTAATAAGATGTTTCTGTACTTTTTAACAAGCTTAATAAACCTCATCTAAGTTCTCAAAAGTATCAATACTTTGATCTGAAATAAGAAAGAAATTCTTTAACATCTTTGTAATGTCCATATGAAAGCGCAGAAGTCACTTTGAGGATGGTGTTCTATCAGAGAGAGACTCTCCTAGGGGAAGCTATCGGGAAGTATTCCAAATAACAATTTCACAATTTATTTGTATGCCTTGTGTTGGTACGATTTGAAATGAAATCATAGGCACAAGGTCAGTGCTCAGTTCGTGTTTGAGAAGGAGTCGGTGCTTTCCTGCACTGGAACGTTGCCCAGGGAGCAGCAGAGCCAGGTGCTGGCCAGTGGTGATCTGATGCTCGCGTTTCTGTGACGGTTCTGTACTTCCCTCTGCAGAGCCTGTCTGCAACAGCACCAAACATGTCCACGGGAGAAAATGGTTCCGTAAGGTGACAGGAACCATCATGCACAGTTCTAGTTACCAGAGTATTGTGCTGGCAGAGCTCAGATTCTGCACCCCTTATTTGTTGTTGCTGAATCATAAAAGTGTTTAGTTTTATTAATGACAAAAAGTGTGTAAAAGAAGTTTAAGAGGGACATGTCGAAATGGGGCTACAGGATCTGATACCGACTCAATCTGTCCTTAATTTTGGTAGCTTCTTCAGGGGCACAGCTTATGCTGGAAAACTTTCAAAACTGATATAACTCCTAACAGTTTGCCTCAGGATGACATCTGCATGCAACTACCATCCTTCTAGGTGTAAGGTTAATTGGCAGTAGTGTGTGCATCAATCACATAGTGGTACATTTTGCTGTAGTGGCTCTTCTGTCGGTTAAATTGCATCATTTAAAGTTTTAAAAATATGTCATATCTGGTTTAGTGTCAGAATGTTCCATGTTGAAATTTACATAAAGAAGGATGTTTCTCAGACAGATCTGGAGTGGGTAAATGGTGCAGTGTTAAATAGCTCAGCCCAAGAGCTGTGTTTGCCTTCTGTTTTCTTTCTTCTTTTTTTTTTTTTTTTAACAAGTAAAGTTTCCATTCTTCTAACTTTGCTTTTTTCTTTGCTCCTTCTGTCTAGCTTTTAATAACCCACGAGCAGGGCAACTGGGCAGGTTGTTACCAAACCAGAATTTACCACTTGACATCACGCTGCAGAACCAAGCAGGTGCAGGAACTTTCCCACCCATACGAACAAGCAGCCCCTATTCGGTGATACCTCAGCCAGGACTGATGGGCAGGAGTGAAGGGATAATAGGAAGTCAAGGAGCTTTAGGCAACAGCAGCACAGGTAAGGTGGCTTTACATTTTTTTAAAATGTGCTTGAGTAATGGACTATAACATGTGTAATTTAATGTTGGGGTTATTGTAAATACTTTCCAAAAAGCCTGGAAAAAATTGTTTCATGGGCTGTTATGTATTGAGGTCTTTACTTTGAACTTCTGTCTCTGCATATTTTTAGTCCTCCTATTCATGCACCACTTTTCACCTACCTGAAAACATTTAGATGAACACAGTGTTTTGTCTGGTCGCATCAACATTCCAGATTCAGCTGAGGGTTAAACAGGTAAAAATCCAATCTTTCTGCCTGAGAAAAGCAGATAAATGAACCACTTCTTTGTGGAGATACTTCTTTTAAAACAAAATTGTGGGCAATACTGTTGCCCTTGTGATGTGTATCTCTACAGGCCTTGGGTTTGCCCTCTGTTATCCTCGATTTATTAGCCTTAGTTCTCATTTTAAAACAAAGAAATACTAATGTTTTAATCTTTTTTTTGAAACACAAACTTTTTGGGAAACATCAGTAGTAGTATAGAACCATTGCAGTAGTGTTACCTCTTGTCATGGGTTATGTCTAATCTGTGGTGCATTTCACAATTTCCTTCATGTTGCTCTAACTAATCTTGTATAAAGATACCATAGGGGTTTTCACAAGAAAATCCTGTTTTATTAGGCTTATTTCCACTAGCACATAGTCTGAGGCTGCCCAAGTATGCAACAACCACTGAGATCTCTGAGTAAATTAATGGGTATTGTATGTGTCCTTTCAGATGGGTATATTCACCGTCAACATTTCATATTTAGTTTGCATTGGTATTAAAAAGGACATGCTGCACAACACTGAAATACCCTGTTTAAGCAGTGTAGAGGCCAACTTGTAGTCCTTCAAGTTCTCTATTATTCTCATGTTCTCTGTATGTATTAGAGGATGTTATTCATCTTGTGTATACAAGTTAGAGAGTATTATCTCTGTTTGGGCTATTTACTCTAGCACGCCACATATTTCAGCTGATGGAACATGTACACAAGTAGAACAGATCTGAGGATGTAACACTGAAGGAGATTTTGTACAGCAGCTGAAACAGTGGTTATACATCACCAAACAATTAAACTGATGAGTAATATTTATTTATTTGTGTGGCTTGTAATACTCATTTAAGAGTGTTGCAAAATGCAACTGGAGAGATCAGTAGTTCAGTCTGAAATGAATGTTTTGTCTTCGCTCTTCACTGTTTAAAATTGAAATGTATAAATACTGTGAATGCATGTCTTTGGGTTTAGGGGATTTTTGTGTTGGGGTTTGGTTGGGGTTTTTTTTTTGGCTGCTCTCAGAGTGTAGTACGCTATATATTCCAAGTGTAAATAAACTGTATCAGTTGTTTACAGTAGATGTGGGAGGACTTCCCCTAAAATAACGGTAATGAGCTTCAGCATCTATCGGAAAGTTCCTGTGAGTAATTTCCCTGCACCATATATTGATTCAAGATTACCGGGGTGAGCCTTGAAGCTATGAAGGCTCTTAGTTCTGAAGGAGAGGACACGCCAAAAGATGTTACCAGAAGGCGAGTTTAAATTTGGTCCTTCTAATTTGTAAGCCTGCGTAGCAATAACGTGTTGGTACTCAGGTCTTCACTCTCACTTGGAAAGCAGAGACCTGCCACGGGCATGATCAGCCAGCGTGATTCATTTCCTGAGGAAGGAAGTCAGAGCTTTCCACACACCTGCGGCACCTGCTACAGCCTGTGTGCGGAACACTTGCTCCAAACAGCATTTCAGAAATGATAAAAGGATCTTCCTCTTGTAAATTGTATGATAATCTGATAATTGACTGAACAGCACAAAGCACCTTAGCGTAGCTCTGCGCGGCCGGGTGGGCAGCTGTATTCGGAGGAGCCGTGAGCGCAGCTACGGCATCCTCGTCACTGGGAGCACGGCTCATCCAGCGGCTGCGGTGCTAAAGCTGCTCTGAACCATGTGCCGACACCTGAGTCTGTCTGGCTTTTGTGCAGGAATGATCGGTGGCAGCGCCCCTCGGCCC
>NW_008619037.1:7527-8613 GCF_000691845.1 Merops nubicus | reverse complement strand
GGCCGGCCTGCGCCTTCGGCTGGAACTTCACCGCCTGCGCCCAGCGCCAGAGCTGCCGCTACGGGCTCAGCAACTACTACCAGGTGCCGCTCGGGGCCACCGCCAGCCCGCTCCCTGATCCTGCCCGGGCCCATGCTGCAGGGGATGGGTTTCCCAGGGTGGTCTCGTGCCCAGCAGCCTGCCCAGTCTCCTGGGAGGCACCCACTCGTGCTTGTTACAGCACCCGGGAGCATGTCTTCCTCCGGCTTTTGGATGCAGGTAGATGTCAGCGGGTGGATAATGGTGATGGAAGAGCTAGCAGGATAGGCTCCCCGGGGCGTGGAATCCACCCAGGGCCAGGGCAGAGGTGATGTGCTGGGGGCGCAGGGCTCCTGACCGCCTGGTTTTTGGGCAGAGCATGAGCATGGTGTCTGGATTTGGGCCTCTCATCACGGCGGGGATCTTTGGTGCTACCCTCTCCTCAGCACTGGCCTGCCTCGTCTCAGCTCCCAAAGTCTTCCAGGTGAGGGAGCGATGTGTCCATGCCCCCCAGCCCCTGCCGGGAGCCTGGCAGCAGATGATGATCCTGGGCCCACGCTCAGCACCACGGGGCTCTGCAGCTGGCAGGAGCACGAAACCAGTTTGGCTTTCACCAAATGGGTGTGAGAGCCCCAGCGGCAGTGCCCGCAGCCCGTCCTCGGCAGAGCTGCCCCGTCCCCAATGCGCCTCTGCCCACAGTGTCTCTGCAGGGACCAGCTCTACCCTCTCATAGGCTTCTTTGGGAAAGGCTACGGCCGGAACAGCGAGCCCCTCCGCGGCTACCTGCTCCACTACGTCATCCCCCTCGCCTGGGTGGGTGCTGGGTGCCCTGGTGCCACCCTGGTGCCCGGCAGGGTGGCTCACCCTCCTCCTCCTCCCCCACAGCCGAGCTCAATGCCATCGCCCCCATCATCTCCAACTTCTTCCTCTGCTCCTACGCCCTCATCAACTTCAGCTGCTTCCACGCCTCCATCACCAATTCCCCAGGTGGGCAGTGCCATGTGGTGCCACACGGTGCCACACTGTGCCACACGGTGCCAGGCAGCTCCCAGTCGGCTCCCGGTCCCG
>NW_008619037.1:3692-7472 GCF_000691845.1 Merops nubicus | reverse complement strand
TCGACAACGGTGTTGCCCCTGTCGTGTCCACCATGTCTGTTGTCATCATGTTCCTTGTGACCTGGTTGGCAGCCCTCATTGCCTTGGGCATCGTTGTCTTCCTCCTGGGCTATGTTGTCTACACGAAGCCGGGTGCGTGGTGGCGACCAGGCCCCAGCCATGCCCAGGGAGGTGCCCGGCCCCGTTGCTAACCCACCTTCCCCACACAGACATCAACTGGGGCTCCTCCATGCAAGCCAGCTCGTACAACATGGCCCTCAGCTACTCCATGGGACTGAATGAAGTGGACGAGCACATCAAGAACTACAGGCAAGAGCAGCTGGGCATAGAGCTGGTGGGATGTAAAGCCAGCCACCACCAGCACACCCAGGGTGGCTTCGTGCCCCATGGCCACGTCCTCACCACCATCCCTGGCAAAATGCGGCTGTCTCCAAAATCCCACGTCTTTACTGTGTGGGCAGAGGTGGGAAGCAGGGTGAACATTGCCTCGCCTGTACTAGCCAGGAATTTTGGTCGTATCTGATATATAAAGACCAATGTGTGAGGCTGGGCCATAAGCCACACTATTCCATCTCATCCTAAAGATGCTCCCTACAGTTGCTGCTGACTAGGCACAGGAGAAGAGATGCAGCACATTCTGGAGAGGCTCAGTGACCCCAGAACTCAAACCTGCACCCCCTTTTCTCTCCCTGCCCGCAGACCGCAGTGCCTAGTGCTGACTGGTCCTCCCAATTTCCGCCCAGCCCTGGTGGACTTCGTGGGGACCTTCACCAAGAACGTCAGCCTGATGCTCTGTGGCAATGTGCTGATCGTGAGTCACCTGCAAAAGCTGAAAGGTTCCTTGTCATGGGGGCTCCAGCTACCTGGGGGCTGGGAAATCCAGATACATCCTTGTGCCCTCCCAGGGTGGGGATTGAAACGTGCCCATTATGTGCTGCTGGATGATGAATCCTGGTTTCATCTGGAAGCCTCTCCAGTTTGTTAAGTGTTACTGATGAAGCACAGGGATGTCCCTGTCGGCTTCCCCTTGCTAATGGATTGCCAAAGCCAAGATGCAGTAGGACAAGGTGATGGCTCAGAGGTGGTCCTGCAGCCCTGAAGCCTCACGAGCAACTGGGGAGATGAGGTGCAGCAGAGCCCAGCTCATCTGCAGCCATGGGCCCGCTGGCGTTGCCTGTGTTGGTTGCTGACACTCAAAATTCACTGGTTTTCTTGCTGTGATTGCCACCCCCCGTGTGTGTGGTGGTGTCTTGCCAACGATTTGGAAAAGAGGAGCTGGAGGCCCGTGGTGGCACAGCCACCAGCTGGAAGGAGCTGCCTGTGCCTGAGCCCCCACCCTTGCTCCCCGCAGGGACCACGGAAGAAGATGTCCGAGTCCCAGCTGGTGGCAGATGGCCACGGCAAGTGGCTGATGAAGAGGAAGATCAAGGCTTTCTACACGGACGTGGTGTGCGAGGATCTGAGAAGCGGCGTCCAAATGCTCATCCAGGTAGAGACACGCTTGGTCACCGCGGTCCCCTCCTGTTCCATCACAGCTCAGGGGGCTCTGATCCCCACTTGTTGTCCTCTGGACATTGCTCCCCTGTGGACTGCCACCACCCACATCCCTCTGTCCCTGCGGAGGGGTCTCACAGGGACATCTTTCTGTAGGCTGCCGGCCTTGGGAAGATGAGACCAAACATCCTGGTGCTGGGCTACAAGAGGAACTGGCGGACGGTGTGCCCACAGAGTCTGGAGGACTATGTGGGCATCCTACAGTACGGCACACAGCGGTGACCCCGTGGCCACAAGTGCAGGGTCTGGCCAGGCTGGCAGTGCCACCCAGCGCCACCCCACCACCATTAATGGCCTCCTCCTCCCCCCTTCCAGTGACGCCTTCGATTTCAAGTATGGCGTGTGCTTAATGCGGATGAAGGAAGGGCTGAATGTCTCCCAGGTGATGCAGGCTCATGGTAAGGGATATGGGGGTGCTCGGAGATGTGCCAGAGCTGTAGGACCTCCCAGCTGGCACCGCGTCCCCAAGTGAAGGCCCCGGTCCTGGGGGGACATCACCCCCCACGGTGGGGACAGAAGGGGTGCTGCCCACGCTTTTCTCTCCCCTCCCCAGTTAAACCCACGTTTGAGGCAGCCGAGTACCCTGAGGAGAATGGTACCGGTGGCAGAGCAGCTCCGGGCATAGGTCGGTCCTGACTCGAGGGTTATTCTCAGGAGCTGGGTTTGTGGACGGGGGGCTTGGGCAGTCTTGGGACCCTTGGGAAGCAGAGCCTGTGATCTGGTGGTGCTGATGCCAGGACCCTCTTTCCCCGGCAGCAGATACTGTGGCTGGGGAGCAGCAGGTGAGCACCGTCTTCCAGAGCGGGCAGGGCAAGAAGACCATTGACATTTACTGGCTCTTCGACGATGGAGGTAACCTGCAGCTCTTCACTGTCCACCTGTCCAGCTGATGGGAAGCCAGCACCTCCATCACGGTGCCCAGGAGGGCTTGGTCTGTGCCAAATGGTGCCAGGGAGTCCCTGGCATCATGGGGGCCACCATGGCCGCATCTCCCAAACGGTGTTTTGGGGACAGGTCTCACACTGCTCATCCCCTACCTCCTGGGGCGCAAGAAGCGATGGGCAAAGTGCAAGATCCGGGTGTTTGTCGGTGGGCAGATCAACAGGATGGACGAGGAGAGGAAGGCGTAAGTGCTGGTGGTCCCTCTTGGCTACATGGCTACCACCACAGGTGGGTGGCAGGAGCTGCTTCCCCACCTCGTGTCCCCCAGGTATTGGTGTAACAGGGTCTGTGGGTTCCAACCTGGTGGCTTTGCCTCCCTCCTCTGAAAATCAATGATTGCAGAGTGGGAAAACTCCCGAGGGCAGGGAGAGGATGGCAGCAGGGGTCAGGCTGGGGCAGGTCCCCACCAGAACCACTCGGTTTTGGCAAATCCGTCCTCTTCCCTCTGGCAGGATTGTCTCTCTGCTGAGCAAGTTCCGCCTCGGCTTCCATGAGGTCCACATCCTCCCCGACATCAACCAGAAACCCCGGCCAGAGCAGTAACCACCCACCCCCTCCCCCAGCGCCCCTAAACCCGCCTGGACCCCACAATGTTCCCCAGCACCATCTGCTTGCCTTGCAGCATCAAGAGGTTCGACGACCTGATCGCTCCTTTCCGGCTGAACGATGGCTTTAAGGACGAGGCTGTGGTGAGCGAGATGAGGCAGGGCTGCCCATGGAAGATTTCGGATGAGGAGGTCAATAAAAACAGAGCCAAGGTAGCGCCGGTGGGGAGGGGAAGGGTTCCCACCAAGGCTCTCCCAGGTCTGGGACCAAACTGAGTCTTTTTGGGAACTTCTTTTGCCTTGGCAACCCTCTCCGCCCTGCAGTCGCTCCGACAAGTAAGGCTGAACGAGATTTTGCTGGATTACTCGCGGGACGCGGCACTTGTGGCCATGTAGGTGCCCACAAAGCCCTCAGTGCCCCTTCCTTGCCCCCCTGGAAACAGTCCCTCTGGATGTTCACCCCCTATCACCACATGGGGAGGTCCTGGACCCACACCTGGATGGGATGGGGATGGGATGGGATGGGATGGGATGGGATGGGATGGGATGGGATGGGATGGTGCCACCCCATGTGGAAAAACCCTTGGAAGGCACCAAGAGGTATGGCCTAGGTCGGGTCATGGGGAGGGGACGTGGTGTTGCTCATTTTTAAGGAAACAAGCCAAAAATGAGCTTCGGAGGGGCGAGGGCTGGCCGTGCCTCACCCGGCGCCTCACCGCCCCGCAGCACGATGCCCATC